>NC_080729.1:197500-200000 GCF_019097595.1 Hemibagrus wyckioides
TTATAAAGCTCAGGATTCAGTGGGAATAAAATAAAAGAGAAATTAAAGTTTACAGTAAAACTGAAGGAACTTTATTGTGTTTTTTTTACTTATGTTTGTGACGTGTAATTTGTCTCCCAGTGTTACAGTAAGAATGGACAAAAAGACACAGGTTATCTGGACAAAGATCAAAGTCCAGTTCCAGCTGCTTCTGGACAAAACCTGAACAATGTGAAACGAATTGAATTCAGTCGTGTTCGTAGCGTTTTCCTGTCCATCAGATCGTCTTCAGAACCACTGTTACCTCGTTACTCTGTTACCTCGTTACTCTGTTACTCTGTTACCTCATTACTCTGTTACCTCGTTACTCTGTTACCTCGTTACTCTGTTACTCTGTTACCTCGTTACTCTGTTACCTCATTACTCTGTTACTCTGTTACCTCGTTACTCTGTTACTCTGTTACCTCATTACTCTGTTACCTCATTACTCTGTTACCTCGTTACTCTGTTACCTCATTACTCTGTTACTCTGTTACCTCGTTACTCTGTTACTCTGTTACGTCGTTACTCTGTTACCTCATTACTCTGTTACTCTGTTACCTCGTTACTCTGTTACTCTGTTACCTCATTACTCTGTTACCTCGTTACTCTGTTACCTCGTTACTCTGTTACTCTGTTACCTCGTTACTCTGTTACCTCGTTACTCTGTTACTCTGTTACCTCGTTACTCTGTTACCTCATTACTCTGTTACTCTGTTACCTCGTTACTCTGTTACTCTGTTACCTCATTACTCTGTTACCTCGTTACTCTGTTACCTCGTTACTCTGTTAATGTGTTATCATTTAATCAGGGATTCAGGTGTGTGGACTCCTCTTGAGGTAATCTTTATCCTGTTGCACTGTGGATCCTTTGTGAAGAAAACACTGCGCTGTGCAGAGGAACCAGATCCAGAACATCAGAACATCGGAGAGGAAAGGTGTCGTAGCCATGGCTACAGATCTGATGTGTCTGAAGGAGAATCAGCTCTCTGCTGAAGAGACTTCTACTGCCCACAGCTCCACTATTTTATTTGAACCCTGTCTGACAGCAGGACGGCTACATGCTAGGAAAAGCCTCTGAGTTTCTTATTCTACTTCAGTCACCAACGGCAGAGAAGCTACGATCAGACTCAGCACAGTCTCAGGATGAAAGCTGTGTAGGTTCAGGGTCAGTGTGCAGTTGAATTGTGTTTCTGGTGTTTTTTATGTGAAAAATTTCAGGTTGTAGTAAAATCGTTTCTCACTTCAGGACAGTTAACGTGTAAAGTGGAAAAAAACATGGAGGCCTTCACAAAAGCGTGTGTTTTATTTGCTTTGTCAGAGCAGGTTTACAGGCTATCAGTTCTGCTCTACTGTAGTGACCTTCAAACATTCATGAAACAATTTAGACTGAAACTGAAGCAGCAACAAAACCGGACAATAGTAAGTAGCTTAGCAACTGGCTAATGGGCTAACTAATGATTAGCTTCTCAATACAGTGATTATAGATTTAACAGAGTGTTGTGTCTGTACATTAACAGATATAAAGCCAGGGTCAGGAGGTGATGGAGGCTGTGGGACTGAGACACAGGCCTGGGGGTCAGGAGGTGATGGAGGCTGTGTGGAGACACAGTGATGAGAGAGGAGCACAGCTACCTGGAGCAGTGTGTTCACAGGTGATAGTGAGCTCCAGGTCCTGCATGTCTACATCCTGGGTGATGGTATTTACATCAAATACTATATCACACTGTGAGCTTATTAAAGATCTCGACACACACGTGATTCTCACTGCTGCTGCTGCTGGCTGGGAGTTCAAACAGAATACACACTTTCTCTTGAAAACAGTCGAGTTTTCTCCCAGTTTTCACTTCATGAACCTTTAACATTCACCTTTATTTATCTCTCTAGTGTGTGTGTGTGTGTGTGTGTGTGTGTGTGTGTGTGTGACAGTCACAGTGTGGTGACTGTGGTGCTGAGTAACACACACACACGTCACCACACTGTGAGTTCTATAATGGGACTCGTTATCTACCCAGATCTTTCCCCTGTTTCAGCCTGCAGACATTTGTTTATCAGTTCTCACCCATCTTCATCATGTGACATCACCACAGTGAGTGGTGTTAAAGGGGTTCCATGTAAACGTTATGCCTCCATTCAGCAGCCAGCAGCTCATCAGGTAAGACTGCAGCACTTTACTTTAAATGATGCTGTTTGTACATTCTCAACACATTTTAGGATCACTTTAGATGAACTTCTTGTCAGGGATCAAACACCCTGAAGAGAACGTCTATAAATGTATTTACAGGAGGTGTTTATCTCCAGTCCCTACAGTCTCACACTGAGCATGACAGGAGGCTATTATTATTATTATTATTATTATTATTATTATTATTATTAATACAGGTTTGTTATTTAATCACACAGGGCACGGTAAACACATTTCCATCACCATGGCAGCTGTGCCAGTTCTGCTCCTCCTCTTCTCAGGTAAGCATGGACTCCT
>NC_080729.1:207500-217500 GCF_019097595.1 Hemibagrus wyckioides
CACTTTACATTGATCTTGTTTACGTGTCACTTTAATAATTGCACTCAGTGTCTACACTGTTCTTTTACACAGAGTCGGTCCACATGTTGTTTATCTGCACTGTCTTGTCTTGTCTTGTCTTGTCCTGTCTCGTCATCCTGTGCACTTCTATGTCTAGCTTAAAGACTGCACCTTAAGTATAGTTTAGTTTTATCTCTATGTTATAGCTCTATGTTTGTCTGCGTCTCTGTACTTTGTCTGTGTTCTGTGTAGAACCTCTGGTCCAGGAGGAACTTTGTTTCACTTCACTGTGTACTGCATCTGATATATATGGCTGAAGTGACAATAAAGCTTCTTTGACTTTTGACTTTTTTGAGAACACAGCTGATGTGAGTCTCTCTCTCTGATATCACTCTAAACCATCCTCCTCCTTTTGGGTTTTTGTGTCTCTATCAGTTTCCATCCATGTGAGTGAAGTGACTCTGAGCTGGGAGAAAGCTCTGGATTACTGTCAGGAAGAGGACAGAGGTGGACTGCTGCAGATTGAGTCTGAAGATGACCAGAAGGATGTGATGAAAGAGCTTAAAAGGGGGCGTGTTTCTGAGCCTGTGTGGGTGGGGCTTAGACAGAGCCGACTCTTCGGGTTCTGGATTTGGCCCGATGGGAAGGCTGTGTTTCCGTACTCCAACTGGGACGAAGGGAAACAGCCTGAACATCAGCTCTCTCAGCACTGCGGTGCCGTCGTTCCACAGAGAGACTACAGATGGAGAGACATGAACTGTCGGGCTCAGTACAGGGTTCTGTGTCACAGCACATGTTCTCACTGAGTATTTCAGAATGTAAAGAGATGCACACTCTCTTAGAAGTAATGGGGTTTGGGGTTCTGTACTGTGAGGAACAACCAAAGAACATCAGTGCAAAAAGCAAATAAACTTATCTTTAATAGACCTAAAACAAATACAACTTATAATCTTGGTAGTTTTATAGGACAGGCTTCTCTCTCTCCCTCTCTCTCCCTCTCTCTATCTCTCTCTCTCTCTCTCCCTCTCACTCTCTCCCTCTCTCCCTCTCTCTATCTCTCTCTCTCTCCCTCTCACTCTCTCACTCTCTCCCTCTCACTCTCTCCCTCTCTCCCTCTCTCTATCTCTCTCCCTCTCTCTCCCTCTCTCTATCTCTCTCCCTCTCTCTCCCTCTCTCTATCTCTCTCTCTCTCTCTCCCTCTCACTCTCTCACTCTCTCCTCTCTCTCTCTCTCTCCTCACTCACTCTCTCTGTCTCTCTCTCTCTCTCTCCCTCTCTCTCTCTCTCTCTCTCTTTCACTCTCTCTCTCTCACTCTCTCTCTCTCTTTCACTCTCTCTCTCTCTCTCTCACTCTCTTTCACTCTCTCTCTCTCTCTCTCTCTCTCTCCTCTCCTCTCTCTCTCTCTCTTTCTCTCTCTCTCTCTCCTGTCCCTTTCTCCCTCTCTCTCTCTCTCCCTCTCACTCTCTCTCCCTCTTTCTCCCTCTCTCTCTCTCTCTCCCACTCTCCCTCTCTCTCCCTCTCTCTCTCACTCTCTCACTCTCTCTCCCTCTTTCTCCCTCTCTCTCTCTCTCTCTCTCTCTCTCTCTCCCTCTTTCTCCCTCTCTCTCCCTCTCTCTCTCACTCTCTCACTCTCTCTCCCTCTTTCTCCCTCTCTCTCTCTCCCTCTCACTCTCTCTCCCTCTTTCTCCCTCTCTCTCACTCTCACTCTCTCTCTCTCTCCGTCTCTCTCTCTCTCTCTCTCTGTGTGGTTATGAAGTTGTTCCTGGGCCTTTAGTACAGACTGAATGTAGCATGATGATTAAAAAGTAGACATTTCTATTTTCCTAACTCAGTGTTTCTTCAGCAGTTTCTGATGAATTTGCCTGGATTTCTTCTTTAATGTGTTTATTGTAGTTTCTACAGAGTCGTACAGACTGTAATTATCTCTGTTTATAATAAAGTTTGAACACACTGGACTGCAGCAGAATCTCTGAATAGATTACAGTGTTAGCGTAACAGATAATAGCGTACAGAGTAACACAGTAATCCATCAGTCCTGAGGCTGTAGCGGCCACATCAGTCTTATTTCATCATAAATTCTATATTTAACTTTTTTTTATATTCTATAGAATATTATACCACAGCACGGTGAATATCTCAAAATTATTACTGACTGGACATTAGCTCCGGCTGTAACTGAACGATTTCTTTATTTTAATATTAATGCTCATTATCGTTACTGTAGTAACAGCTCAGCATGATGAGGTTTCCCAGGTCAGAGTGTAGTGAGTGTTTATCACCGCTATAATATCAGTGAGAACAGGACCTCAGGACCTCAGGACCTCAGGACCTCAGGACCTCAGGATCTCAGGACCTCAGGACCTCAGGACCTCAGGATCTCAGGATCTCAGGATCTCAGGACCTCAGGACCTCAGGATCTCAGGACCTCAGGATCTCAGGATCTCAGGACCTCAGGATCTCAGGACCTCAGGACCTCAGGACCTCAGGACCTCAGGATCTCAGGATCTCAGGACCTCAGGATCTCAGGACCTCAGGACCTCAGGACCTCAGGACCTCAGGATCTCAGGACCTCAGGATCTCAGGACCTCAGGACCTCAGGATCTCAGGACCTCAGGACCTCAGGATCTCAGGACCTCAGGACCTCAGGATCTCAGGACCTCAGGACCTCAGGATCTCAGGACCTCAGGATCTCAGGATCTCAGGATCTAACTCTATATAACTATAAACTGTTAAAGTGTGAGATTATTTCTTACTTTAGACCTGAATAAGAACCGAGCTCTAACCTGTGTGATGATTCCATCACAGCTCCTACATGTTCAGGTTGGACTCACAGCCACACCTGGAGATTAATAATAAACATCATTCCTTAATTTTCTGTCCACTCTGTCCTGCACTGTTTAAGTAAAGTTCCACAACAGAAGGATAAATGTGGACCATTTCCTCAGGAGAGATCCAACATGTGGGAAATGAAGTCATGCAGAAAACAGAAGCTGCAGCACCAAACACATGCAAATGTCTAAACACGGACTGGACAGTGAATAAAACGCTCTGTCCACTGTGGAATGTGTCAGGAGCATGGACAGTGGTGTTTCTGATGATATTTTAGTTTAATGATTAATCCAGCGAGTCTGCAGCGGTCACAAAGCCTCTCAGTGTGACGCAGGAGCACTTCAGCTCATTTACTCTTCCTTTTTTCTGTAAATGACACACGTATTAGTTCATCAGCTCCTGAACACGTGATCATGTGGACGATAAAGGGGTTCCATTCCAGCGTGAAGCCTCCGTCCAGCAGAGAACAGCTCATCAGGTAAGACTGCAGCACTTTACCTGGATCTGTTCACCTGATCACTGACACACACACACACATGCACACACATGCACACACACACACACACACACACACACACACACAGCCAGCTGCTCTCTGACAAAAAGCCCTTCTTCTGGGTGCAGGTCATTTTATTATTATTATTATTATTATTATTATTATTATTGTTGTTGTTGTTATTATTATCTGATGCTGGACTTTAAACACACAGGGCATCACCTCAGTGCTGGTGTCACCATGGTAACCATGTGGGTCCTGCTCCTCCTGCTCTCAGGTAAATATTTAATTATAATCTATAAACTGTGAAGAATCTTAAACAGCTCTAAAGTAAGAGTGTGGAGTCGAACTGGAACCCAGTGGAACTTAAGTGCAGGATTGTTTTTATTGGTTTCTGCTTTATTCATGTTTTTCTTGTGCATCCTGTTAAGTCTGACCACTCCTGGACTGTAAAGTCCACATGTTCCATAAACGCTGTAGTTCAGAGCACATCCTCTCGGCTAGTCAGGTGTAAATGATGGATTTGATGATTTCTTGGTGAACTGGACCAGCTGAGCTCTTTAGAACCTCACTCAGAACCTGTGAGTCTTCTGGGTTTAAAAACACTGCACTATGAAGATCTGCAGAATCTTAACAAGATCAGCTTACAATATTATTCTAGATATTATTATAATAAAATATTAATCTCTGTTTTTTGTTTGGAAGAAAATAAAGTCCTTCGTTGTAGTCTTCATCACTTCAGAAAAAAAACTGCAGCTGAATTTCCTCCAGTAACAAACAGAAATAAATAAATAAATAAATAAATAGCACAAGAGCGCCATCTCCAGGTGAGACTCATTTCTGCAGCAGAGGTAGAATAAGTGAGTGAGAGCCAAAGACAAATCATCTAACACAGAAATATAAAAATATCTAAATATATATATATATATATATATATATATATATATATATATATATATATAGATATAGATATAGATATTTAGATATTTTTAGATATTTTTAAAAATATAGAAGAAGGACGTGTTCTGTGTTTATTCAGACTCATTCAACACTGAACCAGATAATCAAGAGAAATGAAGCATAATCATGTGACTAAATAAATCTACTAAAATAATAACAGAAAAGAACAGAGCAGAAAAACACAAACTATATCAGGAGAAATGTATGTGTGTATTTTTAAAACAATTTGTCTGATAAATTTTCATCACATGACCACTGGTCAGACAGCTGATCATTAATAACACTCACCTGGGTCTATCACTTCCTGTAAATAACTCGGACACTCAGAGACGCTTCCTGTCCATCTGTTTATTTCACCACACTGACCGGTGTAGAACTGGGAATGTTTTAACACACATTTAACATTTAATACATTTAATCAGCAGATCAAAGAGACATGAATCCCCAACAACCTGATAATTAATCTCAACCATCTTCCACAGCTTCTTCTCCTCCAGTCCACAGTCTCCTCACTTCACTCCATTTCATTCCGGGTGACATGATTTACACTGAGGCTCGGGAAGCTTGCAGAGAAAAATACACCGACCTCGTCACTGTGTACTCTGATGAAGAAAACACTGAACTTTATAACAGGATGATAAAGGATGGTATCAGTTACAGCTGGATCGGACTCTATCGTGGTCAGTTCAGTGAGAAATGGTCTAATGGTGATCCTGTAACATTCAGAAATCTGACAGGGGATTGTGGGACATCAGACTGCTGTGCTGCTATGAAGCCTGATGGTTCATGGGAAAGTCTTCAGTGCAGAGGGACAAGATATTTCATGTGTTATGAAGAAGGTACCTTCAGGTGACTTCATTACAGAATAACTATAAAATATAAATATAATACAGAAAAATATATTTTTAACCTCCACAGATGCTTCCTCACAGACTCCTAATTATCATCTAATCCCTGAGACTAAGACCTGGTATGAAGCTCAGCATTACTGCAGACAGATATACACTGACCTGGTCAGCATCAGAGATCAGCAGCACAATGAAGAGGTGAAGATTAAAGGGTTAAACAGCACCATGTCCTTCTGGATCGGCCTGCTGCAGGATGACTGGCAGTGGACTGATGGAGGAAACTCCACCTACAGAAACTGGGCTATCGGAGAACCTTCATCATCACCATCCGACTGTGTAATACTGAGGAAGGAAGAATTGAGATGGTGCTCAGTCCCGTGCGATAATATTCACTCTGCTCTGTGCTCCAACAGTAAGTGTGGACTTTCTGAAGAGTAAAATGGTCTCAGCAATCTTCTGTATGAAGACTAGAACACAGCTGGTGTGAGTCTCTCTCTCTGATATCACTCTAAACCATCCTCCTCCTTTTGGGTTTTTGTGTCTCTATCAGCTTCCATCCATGTGAGTGAAGTGACTCTGAGCTGGGAGAAAGCTCTGGATTACTGTCAGGAAGAGAACAGAGCTGGAATTCTGATCATCGATTCTCAGGCTGAACAGGAAACATTGGAGTCTGAGCTCATGAAGAGGCGTGTCCCTCCAGGGTCTCTGTGGGTGGGGCTCGGCCCGAAGCGCGTCTCCGAGCTGAAGGTGTCGTCCGGTCCGCTGACCTGCGAGGACGTAGAGAGACAGACAGAAGCTCAGCAGTCTCACTGCACTGCTGACACACACACTGCAGAAGCAGCACCTGATTATGTGATGGACTCCACTGAACTTAGAGTCGTGTGTCAGTTGAAGTAAAAGGTGTTTTTCTCGATGCTGGAAGAACTGAGCACTGCACACGTTAGTGTTTTCATCACAAACTCACCTGAACACTTCATTATGCACTTGTTCACTAGGTGATGAGGGGAATCAGGTGTCATAGAGCAGGAAAAAGCTCTATAAAAAGTGTGCAGGAATATATTAATGAGAGTTAGCTGAACAAAATGTCTTTAAATATTACTGGGAAATGTTTTACGTGTTAATTTTTCTTTAATTATCAATTAACATTATTTTATATATTAATAAATGAATATTCATTCTGTTTAAATATTAATAAACTGTAACCTGCTGTTTTGTCAGTAATAAATAATCTGCATTCTTCATTTCACCCTCAGCCTGATCTTTTTTATTTAAGATGATTTGAAGTTTTTTGAAGATTGATGTTAATAATTTCATGTATTTAGAGAATAATCCCCTTATTCGTGTTTCCCTAGGGGTCATGCGCGTCTTTTTTGCCTCGGTCACTTTGTGGCTTTTATTTTGAAAATATTCTGCCACAGAATTGTGACGTGCTGCAGTTCAGCATTTAATATGAGAAATTTAGTCTACGCTGTTCTGGAAATACTTAATATAAAATATTTAATATAAATGTTGAAATGTTGACGTTTTGAATACAGCTCCATGATGCTGATAACATTTTGTGAAATATATTATCTCCCACTGTGACGCTGAGGACTTTTATTATGAAATGTGATCTGTTCGAGACCAGGAAGCGCCTGGATTTCTATAAACAGCTTTTCTGACCGCAGGATCGCTATCAGCGCTTCTCCTAAACAATAATGTGGTCATTTAGAGGTGAGAGGGTCACCCGGGGGCAGAGATGTAGGTGTTAATGTCCGTGATCACGAGAAGATTGTGTTCTCTCGGCTTTCTGTCAGGAATGTTGTTGAAATCAGTGAAGAGGAAATGAGCGCGTGCTAAGGGAACAGCAGCGCCGATTGGGATCCACTGCGATCTACTGGGATCCACTGGGGTCCACTCGACTCTTTATTCTCTTTATGACACAGTAAGGAACATTAACACTAAAATGAACATTTATGCATTTACATTCAATTAATCAACCTGCTTATTATTTATATTATTATTATTATTATTATTATTATTATTATTGTTGTTGTTGTTGTTATTGTTGTTATTGTTATTGCACACACACAGTCATGGGCAAAAATATCGGCACTCTTGCAATTCTCTCAGAAAATTGTTGCAGTTGCAAATGTTTTGGTTCTTACGTGTTTATTGTTTTTGTTTGCATTGAAACAACACAAAAAAAACAGAGAAGAAAAGTCAGATCTGATACAATTCCACACAGAAGCCAAAAAATGCACTGGACAAAATTATTGGCACCCTTAACGTAATATCTGGTAGCTCCCCCTTTGGAAAAAATAACTGACATCAATGGCTTCCTGTAACCACGAATGAGTTTCTTACACCTCTCTACTGGAATTTTGGAACACTCTTCTTTTGCAAACTGCTCCAGGTCAGTCAGGTTTGAAGGATGCCTTCTCCAAACTGCTGTTCTGAGATCTCTCCACAGGTGTTCTAATGGGATTAGATCTGGACTCATTGCTGGCCATTTCAGAACTCTCCAGCGCTTTGTTTGTGACCATTTCTGAGTGCTTTTTGAAGTGTGTTTCAGGTCATTATCCTGCTGGAAGACCCATGACCTCTGGTGGAGACGCTTTCTGACACTCAAAATTCTTCAGATCATCAGATTTCACGATACCGTTCACACAGCCAAGGCATCCAGTGCCAGAAGCAGCAAAGCAACCCCAAAACATCTTTAAACCTCCACCATGTTTGACTGAAGGGACTGTGTTCGTTTCTGTGAAGGCATCATTTCTTTTTCTGTAAACAGTGCCATCATGTCCTTTACCAAAAAGCTCTACTTTTTTTTTCATCTGTCCACAGGACGGTCTCCCAGAAGGATTGTGGTTTTTTCACATAAGTTTTGCTAAACTCCAGTCTTGTATTTTTATGCCTTTGTGTCACAGTGGTGTTCTCCTGGGTCTCCTACCATAGTGTCCCTTTTCTTTCAGATGGTGACGGATAGTGTGAGCTGTTCTGTGTCTGCAGATGAGCTTGAATTTGTTTGGAAGTTAATCAGGGTTCTTTATCCACCATTCAAACAATCCTTCATTGTAATTTTCCCTTAATTTTGCTCTTCCATCCACGTCCAGGGAGGTTAGCTGTAGTGCCATGGGCTGTAAACCTCTTGATGATAATGCACACAGTGGACACAGACCTTTAAGATCTCTGGAGATGGACTTGGAGCCTTGAGATTGTCCATGTTTTTCCACAATCTTTCTCTCAAATCCACAGACAACTCTTTACACTTGGTTCTTTTCTCCATGCTCAGTGTGACACAGAACACAAAGGTTCAGACCTTTCTCCATTTTAACCGGTCACACGTGTGATTACTGTACTGTCCACACCGGTTACTTGCATCAGGTGTGTCTAAATACAAATTACAGGAGTATCACATGCTTAAAAATATTTTTTTTTTTTTTTTTGAGTTCTGTGTAAAATTTGATAAAGTTTGACTTTTCTTCTCTGTTTCTTTGTGTTGTTTCAATGCAAACAAAAACAATAAACACGTGAGAACCAAAACATTTGCAATTGCATAAATTTCCTGAGAGATTTGTTGTATTTTCAGGAATAACTGCAAGGGTGCCGATATTTTTGGCCAAGACTGTAGATGAACGTGTTTATTATATACTTATATTTTCTATATAACATTTAAATGAAGTATTTTTTTTATTTTATTGTTTCTGATTGTTTTAGCAAAGCAGGTTATCATGAACAGTGTACAGGTGTTTCATATAGAAAGTATTAGCACCCCTTCACCCCGGGGCAGCTGTTGGTCCTGATCTCTAGAGTGTGTGTGTGTGTTGATATTTTTATTAGTGCTTCCTGAGAATACGTCCTATCTTTGTGGAGATGGTGCTGTAGAGTCGGAGTGTACAGGATAAGATAAGATAAACTTTATTGTTCTGAAGGAAATGTGTGCTGGACACACACAACACAGTACCTGCTGTTTTATACAAATAACAGACTACATGTAGTGCCCACAGTGACACGTCACTGCCCTGATCACAGGATAGAGTGAACAACTAAACTACACCCTGACTCTGAGGAGTCTTCCACAGGGAACAAGTGAAGGAGTGAAGTGAACTCCTCAGAGTGAAGGACATGTGTGAAATGATTTAATAATAAAGTGGTGTGTAAGCGCGTGTGTGTGTGTGGTGTATATGAGTGTGTGTGGTGTAAGAGCGTGTGTGTGGTGTAAGAGCGTGTGTGTGTAAGAGTGTGTGTGTGTGTGTGTATGAGTGTGTGGTGTAAGAGCGTGTGTGTGGTGTAAGAGTGTGTGTGGTGTAAGAGTGTGTGTGGTGTAAGAGTGTGTGTGTGTAAGAGTGTGTGTGTGTGTATGAGTGTGTGGTGTAAGAGCGTGTGTGTGTGTGTAAGAGTGTGTGTGTGTGTATGAGTGTGTGGTGTAAGAGCGTGTGTGTGGTGTAAGAGTGTGTGTGGTGTAAGAGTGTGTGTGGTGTAAGAGTGTGTGTGGTGTAAGAGTGTAAGAGTGTGTGTGGTGTAAGAGCGTGTGTGTGTGTAAGAGTGTGTGTGTGTGTATGAGTGTGTGGTGTAAGAGCGTGTGTGTGTGTAAGAGTGTGTGTGTGTAAGAGTGTGTGTGTGTGTATGAGTGTGTGGTGTAAGAGTGTGTGTGTGGTGTAAGAGTGTGTGTGGTGTAAGAGTGTGTGTGGTGTAAGAGTGTGTGTGGTGTAAGAGTGTGTGTGTGTGTGTGTGTAAGAGTGTGTGTGGTGTAAGAGCGTGTGTGTGTGTAAGAGTGTGTGTGTGTAAGAGTGTGTGTGTGTGTGTGTGTGTAAGAGTGTGTGTGGTGTAAGAGTGTGTGTGGTGTAAGAGCGTGTGTGTGTGTGTGTGTGTAAGAGTGTGTGTG
>NC_080729.1:227500-237500 GCF_019097595.1 Hemibagrus wyckioides
GTAAGAGCGTGTGTGTGTAAGAGCGTGTGTGTGTAAGAGCGTGTGTGTGTAAGAGCGTGTGTGTGTAAGAGCGTGTGTGTGTAAGAGTGTGTGTGTGTAAGAGCGTGTGTGTGTGTGTGTGGTGTGTGTGTGTGTGTAAGAGTGTGTGTGGTGTAAGAGCGTGTGTGGTGTAAGAGTGTGTGTGGTGTAAGAGTGTGTGTGGTGTAAGAGTGTGTGTGTGTGGTGTAAGAGCGTGTGTGTGTGTAAGAGCGTGTGTGGTGTAAGAGCGTGTGTGTGTGTAAGAGTGTGTGTGGTGTAAGAGTGTGTGTGGTGTAAGAGCGTGTGTGTGTGTAAGAGTGTGTGTGTGTAAGAGTGTGTGTGTGTGTAAGAGTGTGTGTGTGTGTGTAAGAGTGTGTGTGTGGTCTAAGAGTGTGTGGTGTAAGAGTGTGTGTGGTGTGTATGAGTGTGTGTGGTGTGTATGAGTGTGTGTGTGTGGTGTAAGAGCGTGTGTGTGGTGTAAGAGCGTGTGTGTGGTGTAAGAGCGTGTGTGTGTGTAAGAGCGTGTGTGTGTGTGGTGTAAGAGCGTGTGTGTGTGTAAGAGCGTGTGTGTGTGTGGTGTAAGAGCGTGTGTGTGGTGTAAGAGTGTGTGTGTGTGGTGTAAGAGTGTGTGTGTGGTGTAAGAGTGTGTGTGTGTGGTGTAAGAGCGTGTGTGTGTGTGGTGTAAGAGCGTGTGTGTGGTGTAAGAGTGTGTGTGTGGTGTAAGAGCGTGTGTGTGTGGTGTAAGAGTGTGTGTGTGGTGTAAGAGTGTGTGTGTGTGGTGTAAGAGCGTGTGTGTGTGTGGTGTAAGAGCGTGTGTGTGGTGTAAGAGTGTGTGTGTGGTGTAAGAGTGTGTGTGTGGTGTAAGAGTGTGTGTGTGTGTGGTGTAAGAGCGTGTGTGTGTGTGGTGTAAGAGCGTGTGTGTGGTGTAAGAGTGTGTGTGTGGTGTAAGAGCGTGTGTGTGTGTGGTGTAAGAGCGTGTGTGTGGTGTAAGAGCGTGTGTGTGGTGTGTGAGTGTGTGTGTGTGGTGTAAGAGCGTGTGTGTGTGGTGTAAGAGCGTGTGTGTGTGGTGTAAGAGCGTGTGTGTGTGGTGTAAGAGCGTGTGTGTGTGGTGTAAGAGCGTGTGTGTGTGGTGTAAGAGCGTGTGTGTGTGTGTAAGAGCGTGTGTGTGTGTAAGAGCGTGTGTGTGTGGTATAAGAGTGTGTGTGTGGTGTAAGAGTGTGTGTGTGGTGTAAGAGTGTGTGGTGTAAGAGTGTGTGTGTGGTGTAAGAGCGTGTGTGTGGTGTAAGAGCGTGTGTGTGGTGTAAGAGCGTGTGTGTGTGTGTGTGTAAGAGTGTGTGTGTGTGTGTGTAAGAGTGTGTGTGTGGTGTAAGAGTGTGTGTGTGTGGTGTAAGAGCGTGTGTGTGGTGTAAGAGCGTGTGTGTGTGTGTGTAAGAGCGTGTGTGTGTGTGTGTAAGAGTGTGTGTGTGGTGTAAGAGTGTGTGTGTGGTGTAAGAGTGTGTGTGTGGTGTAAGAGTGTGTGTGTGTGGTGTAAGAGCGTGTGTGTGGTGTAAGAGTGTGTGTGTGTGGTGTAAGAGCGTGTGTGTGTGTAAGAGCGTGTGTGTGTGTGTGTGTAAGAGTGTGTGTGTGTGTAAGAGTGTGTGTGTGGTGTAAGAGCGTGTGTGTGTGTGTGTGTGTAAGAGTGTGTGTGTGTGTAAGAGTGTGTGTGTGGTGTAAGAGCGTGTGTGTGTGTGTGTGTAAGAGTGTGTGTGTGTGTAAGAGTGTGTGTGTGGTGTAAGAGCGTGTGTGTGTGTAAGAGTGTGTGTGTGTGTAAGAGTGTGTGTGTGGTGTAAGAGCGTGTGTGTGTGTGTGTGTAAGAGTGTGTGTGTGTGTGTAAGAGCGTGTGTGGTGTAAGCGCGTGTGTGGTGTAAGCGCGTGTGTGGTGTAAGAGCGTGTGTGGTGTAAGAGCGTGTGTGTGGTGTAAGAGCGTGTGTGTGTGTGTGTAAGAGCGTGTGTGTGGTGTAAGAGCGTGTGTGTGTGGTGTAAGAGCGTGTGTGTGGTGTAAGAGCGTGTGTGTGGTGTAAGAGCGTGTGTGTGGTGTAAGAGCGTGTGTGTGGTGTAAGAGCGTGTGTGTGGTGTAAGAGCGTGTGTGTGGTGTAAGAGCGTGTGTGGTGTAAGAGTGTGTGTGTGGTGTAAGAGTGTGTGTGTGGTGTAAGAGTGTGTGTGTGGTGTAAGAGTGTGTGTGTGGTGTAAGAGTGTGTGTGTGGTGTAAGAGTGTGTGTGTGGTGTAAGAGTGTGTGTGTGTGGTGTAAGAGTGTGTGTGTGTGGTGTAAGAGTGTGTGTGTGGTGTAAGAGTGTGTGTGTGGTGTAAGAGCGTGTGTGTGTGGTGTAAGAGCGTGTGTGTGTGGTGTAAGAGTGTGTGTGTGGTGTAAGAGTGTGTGTGTGGTGTAAGGGCGTGTGTGTGTGGTGTAAGAGCGTGTGTGGTGTAAGAGCGTGTGTGTGTGTAAGCGCGTGTGTGGTGTAAGAGCGTGTGTGGTGTAAGAGTGTGTGTGGTGTAAGAGCGTGTGTGTGTGTGTGTAAGAGCGTGTGTGGTGTAAGCGCGTGTGTGGTGTAAGCGCGTGTGTGGTGTAAGAGCGTGTGTGGTGTAAGAGTGTGTGTGGTGTAAGAGCGTGTGTGTGGTGTAAGAGCGTGTGTGTGGTGTAAGAGCGTGTGTGTGTGGTGTAAGAGTGTGTGTGGTGTAAGAGTGTGTGTGGTGTAAGAGTGTGTGTGTGGTGTAAGAGTGTGTGTGGTGTAAGAGTGTGTGTGGTGTAAGAGCGTGTGTGTGTGTGGTGTAAGAGCGTGTGTGTGTGTGGTGTAAGAGTGTGTGTGTGGTGTAAGAGTGTGTGTGTGGTGTAAGAGCGTGTGTGGTGTAAGAGTGTGTGTGGTGTAAGAGCGTGTGTGTGTGTGGTGTAAGAGCGTGTGTGGTGTAAGCGCGTGTGTGGTGTAAGCGCGTGTGTGGTGTAAGAGCGTGTGTGGTGTAAGAGCGTGTGTGGTGTAAGAGCGTGTGTGTGTGTGTGTAAGAGTGTGTGTGTGGTGTAAGAGCGTGTGTGTGTGGTGTAAGAGTGTGTGTGTGGTGTAAGAGTGTGTGTGTGGTGTAAGAGTGTGTGTGTGGTGTAAGAGCGTGTGTGTGTGTGTGTGGTGTAAGCGCGTGTGTGGTGTAAGCGCGTTTGTGGTGTAAGAGCGTGTGTGGTGTAAGAGCGTGTGTGTGTGTGTGTAAGAGTGTGTGTGTGGTGTAAGAGCGTGTGTGTGTGGTGTAAGAGTGTGTGTGTGGTGTAAGAGTGTGTGTGTGGTGTAAGAGTGTGTGTGTGGTGTAAGAGTGTGTGTGTGGTGTAAGAGTGTGTGTGTGGTGTAAGAGTGTGTGTGTGGTGTAAGAGTGTGTGTGTGGTGTAAGAGCGTGTGTGTGTGGTGTAAGAGCGTGTGTGGTGTAAGAGCGTGTGTGTGTGGTGTAAGAGCGTGTGTGTGTGTGTGTAAGAGTGTGTGTGTGGTGTAAGCGCGTGTGTGGTGTAAGAGCGTGTGTGTGGTGTAAGAGCGTGTGTGTGTGTGTGTAAGAGTGTGTGTGTGGTGTAAGAGCGTGTGTGTGTGGTGTAAGAGCGTGTGTGTGGTGTAAGAGCGTGTGTGTGGTGTAAGAGTGTGTGTGTGTGGTGTAAGAGCGTGTGTGTGTGGTGTAAGAGTGTGAGTGTGTGTGTGTGGTGTAAGAGTGTGAGTGTGTGTGTGTGGTGTAAGAGTGTGAGTGTGTGTGTGTGGTGTAAGAGTGTGTGTGTGTGGTGTAAGAGTGTGTGTGTGTGTGTGGTGTAAGAGCGTGTGTGTGGTGTAAGAGCGTGTGTGTGTGGTGTAAGAGCGTGTGTGTGGTGTAAGAGTGTGTGTGTGGTGTAAGAGTGTGTGTGGTGTAAGAGTGTGTGTGTGTGTTAGTGTGAGTGTGTGTGTGTGTGTAAGAGTGTGTGTGGTGTAAGAGTGTGTGTGGTGTAAGAGTGTGTGTGGTGTAAGAGCGTGTGTGTGGTGTAAGAGTGTGTGTGTGGTGTAAGAGTGTGTGTGTGGTGTAAGCGTGTGTGTGGTGTAAGCGTGTGTGTGGTGTAAGCGTGTGTGTGGTGTAAGCGTGTGTGTGGTGTAAGCGTGTGTGTGGTGTAAGCGTGTGTGTGGTGTAAGAGTGTGTGTGTGGTGTAAGAGTGTGTGTGGTGTAAGAGTGTGTGTGTGAGTGTGTGTGGGTGTAAGAGTGTGTGTGGGTGTAAGAGTGTGTGTGTGGTGTAAGAGTGTGTGTGTGTGGTGTAAGAGTGTGTGTGTGTGGTGTAAGAGTGTGTGTGTGTGGTGTAAGAGTGTGTGTGTGTGGGGTGTAAGAGTGTGTGTGTGTGGGGTGTAAGAGTGTGTGTGGTGTGTAAGAGTGTGTGTGTGGTGTAAGAGTGTGTGTGGTGTAAGAGTGTGTGTGTGGTGTAAGAGTGTGTGTGTGGTGTAAGAGTGTGTGTGTGTGTGGTGTAAGAGTGTGTGTGGTGTGTAAGAGTGTGTGTGTGGTGTAAGAGTGTGTGTGGTGTAAGAGCGTGTGTGTGGTGTAAGAGTGTGTGTGTGGTGTAAGAGTGTGTGTGTGTGTGGTGTAAGAGTGTGTGTGTGTGTGTGGTGTAAGAGTGTGTGTGTGTGGTGTAAGAGTGTGTGTGTGTGGTGTAAGAGTGTGTGTGTGTGTGGTGTAAGAGTGTGTGTGTGTGGTGTGTAAGAGTGTGTGTGGTGTGTAAGCGTGTGTGTGGTGTGTAAGAGTGTGTGTGTGGTGTAAGAGTGTGTGTGGTGTAAGAGTGTGTGTGGTGTGTAAGAGTGTGTGTGGTGTGTAAGAGTGTGTGTGTGGTGTAAGAGTGTGTGTGTGGTGTAAGAGTGTGTGTGTGGTGTAAGAGTGTGTGTGTGTGTGGTGTAAGAGTGTGTGTGTGGTGTAAGAGTGTGTGTGTGGTGTAAGAGTGTGTGTGTGGTGTAAGAGTGTGTGTGTGTGTGGTGTAAGAGTGTGTGTGTGTGTGGTGTAAGAGTGTGTGTGTGTGTGGTGTAAGAGTGTGTGGTGTGTAAGAGTGTGTGTGTGGTGTAAGAGCGTGTGTGTGGTGTAAGAGCGTGTGTGTGGTGTAAGAGCGTGTGTGTGGTGTAAGAGTGTGTGTGTGTGTGGTGTAAGAGTGTGTGTGTGTGTGGTGTAAGAGTGTGTGTGTGTGGTGTAAGAGTGTGTGTGTGTGGTGTAAGAGTGTGTGTGGTGTGTAAGAGTGTGTGTGGTGTAAGAGTGTGTGTGTGTGTGTAAGAGTGTGTGTGTGTGTTGAGTGTGTGTGGTGTGTGTGTGTAAGAGTGTGTGTGTGTGTGTGTGTGTGTGTAAGAGTGTGTGTGTGTGTGGTGTGTGTGTGGTGTGTGTGTGTAAGAGTGTGTGTGTGTATGGTGTGTGTGTGTGTGTAAGAGTGTGTGTGTGTGGTGTGTGTGGTGTGTGTGTGTGTGTGGTGTGTGTGTGTGTATGGTGTGTGTGTGTGTGTGTAAGAGTGTGTGTGTGTGTATGGTGTGTGTGTGTAAGAGTGTGTGTGGTATGGTGTGTGTGTGGTATGGTGTGTGTGTGGTATGGTGTGTGTGTAGAGTGTGTGTGTGTGTATGGTGTGTGTGTGTGTGTGGTGTGTGTGTGTGTAAGAGGGTGTGTGTGGTGTGTATGTGTAAGAGTGTGTGTGTATGGTGTGTGTGTGGTGTGTTTGTGTGAGTGTGTGTGGTGTGTGTGTGTAAGAGTGTGTGTGGTGTGTGTGTGTGTGTGGTGTGTGTAAGAGTGTGTGTGTGTGTATGGTGTGTGTGTATGGTGTGTGTGTGGTGTGTGTGTGTGGTGTGTTTGTGTAAGAGTGTGTGTGTGTATGGTGTGTGTGTGGTGTGTTTGTGTAAGTGTGTGTGTGTGGTGTAAGAGTGTGTGTGTGGTGTAAGAGTGTGTGTGTGTGGTGTAAGAGTGTGTGTGTGTGGTGTAAGAGTGTGTGTGTGGTGTAAGAGCGTGTGTGGTGTAAGAGCGTGTGTGGTGTAAGAGCGTGTGTGTGGTGTAAGAGTGTGTGTGGTGTAAGAGTGTGTGTGTGGTGTAAGAGCGTGTGTGTGGTGTAAGAGCGTGTGTGTGTGTGTGTAAGAGCGTGTGTGTGTGGTGTAAGAGCGTGTGTGTGGTGTAAGAGCGTGTGTGTGTGTAAGAGTGTGTGTGTGTAAGAGTGTGTGTGGTGTGTGTATGTGTAAGAGTGTATGTGTGTATGGTGTGTGTGTGGTGTGTATGTGTAAGAGTGTGTGGGTATGGTGTGTTTGTGTAAGAGTGTGTGTGGTGTGTGTGTGTGTGTGTGTAAGAGTGTGTGTGGTGTGTGTGTGTGTAAGAGCGTGTGTGGTGTAAGAGTGTGTGTGTGGTGTAAGAGTGTGTGTGTGTGGTGTAAGAGTGTGTGTGTGTGGTGTAAGAGTGTGTGTGTGTGGTGTAAGAGTGTGTGTGTGTGGTGTAAGAGTGTGTGTGTGGTGTAAGAGTGTGTGTGTGTGGTGTAAGAGTGTGTGTGTGTGGTGTAAGAGTGTGTGTGTGGTGTAAGAGTGTGTGTGTGGTGTAAGAGTGTGTGTGTGTGGTGTAAGAGTGTGTGTGTGTGTGTGTAAGAGTGTGTGTGTGGTGTAAGAGCGTGTGTGTGGTGTAAGAGCGTGTGTGTGGTGTAAGAGCGTGTGTGTGGTGTAAGAGCGTGTGTGGTGTAAGAGCGTGTGTGTGGTGTAAGCGCGTGTGTGGTGTAAGCGCGTGTGTGGTGTAAGAGCGTGTGTGGTGTAAGAGCGTGTGTGTGGTGTAAGAGCGTGTGTGTGTGTGTGTGTAAGAGTGTGTGTGTGGTGTAAGAGCGTGTGTGTGTGGTGTAAGAGCGTGTGTGTGGTGTAAGAGCGTGTGTGTGGTGTAAGAGCGTGTGTGTGTGTAAGAGTGTGTGTGGTGTGTGTATGTGTAAGAGTGTGTGTGTGTATGGTGTGTGTGTGGTGTGTGTGTGTGTGTGTGTGGTGTGTGTGTGTGGTGTGTTTGTGTAAGTGTGTGTGTGTAAGAGTGTGTGTGGTGTGTGTATGTGTAAGAGTGTATGTGTGTATGGTGTGTGTGTGGTGTGTATGTGTAAGAGTGTGTGTGTATGGTGTGTTTGTGTAAGAGTGTGTGTGGTGTGTGTGTGTGTGTAAGAGTGTGTGTGGTGTGTGTGTGTAAGAGCGTGTGTGGTGTAAGAGTGTGTGTGTGGTGTAAGAGTGTGTGTGTGTGGTGTAAGAGTGTGTGTGTGTGGTGTAAGAGTGTGTGTGTGTGGTGTAAGAGTGTGTGTGTGTGGTGTAAGAGTGTGTGTGTGTGGTGTAAGAGTGTGTGTGTGTGGTGTAAGAGTGTGTGTGTGTGGTGTAAGAGTGTGTGTGTGTGGTGTAAGAGTGTGTGTGTGTGGTGTAAGAGCGTGTGTGGTGTAAGAGCGTGTGTGGTGTAAGAGCGTGTGTGGGGTGTAAGAGCGTGTGTGTGGTGTAAGAGCGTGTGTGTGGTGTAAGAGCGTGTGTGTGGTGTAAGAGCGTGTGTGTGGTGTAAGAGTGTGTGTGGTGTAAGAGTGTGTGTGGTGTAAGAGTGTGTGTGTGGTGTAAGAGTGTGTGTGTGGAGTAAGAGTGTGTGTGTGTGGAGTAAGAGTGTGTGTGTGTGGTGTAAGAGTGTGTGTGTGTGGTGTAAGAGTGTGTGTGTGTGGTGTAAGAGCGTGTGTGTGGTGTAAGAGCGTGTGTGTGGTGTAAGAGCGTGTGTGTGGTGTAAGAGTGTGTGTGTGGTGTAAGAGTGTGTGTGGTGTAAGAGTGTGTGTGGTGTAAGAGCGTGTGTGTGGTGTAAGAGCGTGTGTGTGGTGTAAGAGCGTGTGTGTGGTGTAAGAGTGTGTGTGGTGTAAGAGTGTGTGTGGTGTAAGAGTGTGTGTGGTGTAAGAGTGTGTGTGGTGTAAGAGTGTGTGTGTGGTGTAAGAGTGTGTGTGTGTGGTGTAAGAGTGTGTGTGTGTGGTGTAAGAGTGTGTGTGTGTGGTGTAAGAGTGTGTGTGGTGTAAGAGCGTGTGTGTGGTGTAAGAGCGTGTGTGTGGTGTAAGAGCGTGTGTGTGGTGTAAGAGTGTGTGTGTGTGGTGTAAGCGCGTGTGTGGTGTAAGCGCGTGTGTGGTGTAAGCGCGTGTGTGGTGTAAGAGTGTGTGTGGTGTAAGAGCGTGTGTGTGGTGTAAGAGCGTGTGTGTGTGTGTGTAAGAGCGTGTGTGTGTGGTGTAAGAGCGTGTGTGTGGTGTAAGAGCGTGTGTGTGGTGTAAGAGCGTGTGTGTGGTGTAAGAGTGTGTGTGTGTGGTGTAAGCGCGTGTGTGGTGTAAGCGCGTGTGTGGTGTAAGCGCGTGTGTGGTGTAAGAGCGTGTGTGGTGTAAGAGCGTGTGTGTGGTGTAAGAGCGTGTGTGTGTGTGTGTAAGAGCGTGTGTGTGTGGTGTAAGAGCGTGTGTGTGGTGTAAGAGCGTGTGTGTGGTGTAAGAGCGTGTGTGTGGTGTAAGAGCGTGTGTGTGTGGTGTAAGAGCGTGTGTGTGGTGTAAGAGCGTGTGTGTGGTGTAAGAGCGTGTGTGTGGTGTAAGAGCGTGTGTGTGGTGTAAGAGCGTGTGTGTGGTGTAAGAGCGTGTGTGGTGTAAGAGCGTGTGTGGTGTAAGAGCGTGTGTGGTGTAAGAGCGTGTGTGTGGTGTAAGAGCGTGTGTGTGTGGTGTAAGAGCGTGTGTGTGGTGTAAGAGCGTGTGTGTGGTGTAAGAGCGTGTGTGTGGTGTAAGAGCGTGTGTGTGGTGTAAGAGCGTGTGTGTGGTGTAAGAGCGTGTGTGTGGTGTAAGAGCGTGTGTGTGGTGTAAGAGCGTGTGTGTGGTGTAAGAGTGTGTGTGTGTGGTGTAAGAGTGTGTGTGTGTGGTGTAAGAGTGTGTGTGGTGTAAGAGTGTGTGTGTGGTGTAAGAGTGTGTGTGTGGTGTAAGAGTGTGTGTGTGGTGTAAGAGTGTGTGTGTGGTGTAAGAGTGTGTGTGTGTGGTGTAAGAGCGTGTGTGTGGTGTAAGAGCGTGTGTGGTGTAAGAGCGTGTGTGTGGTGTAAGCGCGTGTGTGGTGTAAGCGCGTGTGTGGTGTAAGCGCGTGTGTGGTGTAAGAGCGTGTGTGTGGTGTAAGAGCGTGTGTGTGTGTAAGAGTGTGTGTGTGTGTGTGTGTAAGAGCGTGTGTGTGGTGTAAGAGCGTGTGTGTGGTGTAAGAGCGTGTGTGTGTGTGGTGTAAGAGTGTGTGTGTGTGGTGTAAGAGTGTGAGTGTGTGTGTGTGGTGTAAGAGTGTGAGTGTGTGTGTGTGGTGTAAGAGTGTGAGTGTGTGTGTGTGGTGTAAGAGTGTGAGTGTGTGTGTGTGGTGTAAGAGTGTGAGTGTGTGTGTGTGGTGTAAGAGTGTGTGTGTGTGGTGTAAGAGTGTGTGTGTGTGTGTGGTGTAAGAGTGTGTGTGTGGTGTAAGAGCGTGTGTGTGTGGTGTAAGAGCGTGTGTGTGTGGTGTAAGTGTGTGTGTGTGGTGTAAGAGTGTGTGTGTGGTGTAAGAGTGTGTGTGTGGTGTAAGAGTGTGTGTGTGGTGTAAGAGTGTGTGTGGGTGTAAGAGTGTGTGTGGTGTAAGAGTGTGTGTGTGTGTTAGAGTGTGAGTGTGTGTGTGTGTGTGTGTGTAAGAGTGTGTGTGGTGTAAGAGTGTGTGTGGGTGTAAGAGTGTGTGTGGGTGTAAGAGTGTGTGGTGTGTAAGAGTGTGTGTGGTGTGTAAGAGTGTGTGTGTGGTGTAAGAGTGTGTGTGTGGTGTAAGAGTGTGTGTGTGGTGTAAGAGTGTGTGTGTGGTGTAAGCGTGTGTGTGGTGTAAGAGTGTGTGTGTGGTGTAAGAGTGTGTGTGGTGTAAGAGTGTGTGTGTGAGTGTGTGTGGGTGTAAGAGTGTGTGTGGGTGTAAGAGTGTGTGGTGTGTAAGAGTGTGTGTGTGGTGTAAGAGTGTGTGTGTGGTGTAAGAG
>NC_080729.1:246916-256916 GCF_019097595.1 Hemibagrus wyckioides
GGGTGTAAGAGGTGGGTGGAAAGGGTAGGCACATATGTGCAGGTGAGATGTGTGTGAGCAGGCAAAACATGTGTGTGGGCAGAGGCAGGTAGTAGCAGGCATCAGGTGGGTAAGAGGTGTAAGATCGCAGGTGGTGTAAGACGCAGGTGGAGTGCATGATGTGTGTGTGTGGTGTAAGAGGTGTAAGTGTGTGTGTAGGTGTAAGACAGGTGGCGTAAGATCGCAGGTGGTGTAAGACGCAGGGTGGTAGGACGCAGATGTGGTGTGGGGAAAGATGTGTGGTGTAAGTGTGTGGTGGTAAGACGGTGTGTGCGGTAAGAGTGCGCAGGTGTGTGTGGTGTAAGACGTAAGAGTGGGTGTGCGTGTAAGACGTGTGTAAGATCGCAGTGTGTGGTGGGCGCACAAAAATATGCTGTGTGTGTAAGATAGTGTGTGTGTGCAAGAGTGCGTGTGGTGTGTAAGCATGCGTGTGGCACATGTGTGTGTGAATGATGTGCGTGTGGTAAGATGCGTGCGTGGTGCAAGATGCGTGTGGTGCAAGAGTGCGGTGCAAGATCACAGGTGTAATGTAATATCGTTAAGAGGTGCACATTCATGTGGTGTCACAGTGGTGTAGGGTAATATGTGTGTGTCACAGATAATATTCCATGTATGTAATATTGGATATGTGTGTAGGAGATATGTGTGTGTGTATGCAATATCGGGTGTATGAGGGGTATATAATATTATAAGTATGGATGTGTAGATCGCAGGTATAATTAGTGTGGTTATTTGTGGTGTATGGTGTGTATATGGTGTGTGTAATATGTAGGTATGAGATGCATGTGGCGTGAAGAGGTGATGCAGGTGGTAAGAGCTAAAAGTGTGTGTAAAGATATGTGAGGTGATGTGTATGTGAGTGTGTGTGCAAGAGTACAGGCAGACAGATGGGTGTGGTGTAAGATGTGTGTGTGTGTGGTGCATGATGTGTGTAGGAGGCAGGGGGGTGTGTGGTGAGGTCGCAGGTAGATGTGGCAGGTGTGTGGTGGCGTGTGGTAGAAGATAGGTGTGCAGACAGGTGTGTGGTGCAGAAGATGGGGCAAGATGTGTATGCAGGAGTGTGTGTAGAGATGAGGTAGGTAGATGAGAGCAGGGTGTGAGTGGCAGGGTATGAGGTGTGCAGAGGAGGCATGATGTGAGGTAGGTGTGTAAGATATGGCAGATGAGGCAAGATGTGGGGTAACAGGCCCAGGAGGTGTAGGTAGGTGTGTAAGATGGTGTGGTGGAGTGTGTGTGTGGTAGGTAAGAGGCAGGTGTGTGGTGTGCAGGGGTGGGCAGGTGTAAGGTGTGTGGTAGTGTGCAGATGTGTAAGAGGTGGTATGAGTGTGTGTGAGGATGTGTGTGGAGGTAAGATGTAAGATGTGTGTGGTGCATGCATGATATGTGCGTGTATTGAGTGCTAGGTATGGTAAGATGTATGAGAGGTGCCAGGTGTGTATGGTCTAGGAAGTATGTATGTGAAGAGGTGTAGGAGATGTGTATTATTACACTGTGTGTGATGAGGTGTGTGTGAGGTAGCATGGACATGGATGTAGGGATGAGGGTAGGATGTAAGAGGTGTGTGTAAGATGTGTGTAGGAGAGGGGTGGGAGGTGTGTGTAGTAAGAGGTGTGTGATGTGTGCAGAGGTGTGATGTGTGTGGACAGGTGTGAGTGGTGGCAGACAGGCATGATGTGTGGCAGATGAGGCAAGAGGTGTGAGGCTGTGTGGGGTGTAAGACGCAGGTGGTGCAAGACGTGTGGTGTAAGATGTGTGTAGTGTGTGGCAGATGTGTGTGTGTGTAAGATGTAAGACAGTGCAGATGCGAGGGTGGTGGATCTGTGCAGATGGAAGATGTGAGGGTAGGATGTAAGATAGACAGGCAGATGAGGTGTGTGAGGGGCACAGAATGACAGGCAGGGGAGTGTATGCAGAGTGTGCAGGTGGTGGATAAGAGTGCAGGAGGCACATGTGGGTGCAGGTGCAGATGTGTGTGTGTGTAATGATGTAGGGTGTGTATGAGGTATCCAGGTGGTGTGTGCAGGCATGTGTATACATGTGCAGGGGTAAGGTGGTAGGTAAGATGTGCAGGTAGGGACAGTGCAGGTGGTGTGTAGGCGAGTGTAAGATGTGTGTGGGAGATCCAGTGTGTAAGATAGGCAGTGTAGGAGAGGTGCAGGTGGTGGTAAGATGTGTGTGTGAGGAAGGTGTGCAGGTGTGTAAGAGGTGTGCATAGGTGCAGGTGGAATGTGTGTGTGTAAGAGGTGCGGCAGGTATGGTATGTGTGTGTGTGTGTATGTAAGATGCAGGTGTGCAGGAGGTAGGGTGTGTGCAAGATGCGTAGGTAGCGTGCATGTGCAAGATTCTAGGTGTGTGTGTAGGTGTGCAGGGTGGTGCAAGAGGTGTGTGTGGAGGGAGGTGGTGTGCAAGAAGATATGTGGTAGGTGTGTGAGGTACACTGTGTACTGGGTGTGTGAGGGCAGATGTGTGGCTCACAGGTGTGAAAGAGGTAGGTGTAAGAGTGTGTGTGTTATGAGGTGTGGAGGGCACATGTGTGTATTTAGGTGTGTGTGTGACATATGTGTGTGTGTGTGTATAGATGTGTGTGTGAGGTGGTCTTTAGGCAGGGACAGATTTAGGTGTGGGTGTGCAAGATGGTGTGGCAGGCATGATGTGTAAGATGTGTGTAGTGTGATGTAAGATGAGGTAAGATTTATGTGTGAGGGTGGTGTGACATACAGAGGTGGTAGGGGGTGTGTAAAGGAGGTGTATAGGTGGAGGATGTGTAAGATGTGCAGGTATAACAGGTAGGTGGTGTGTGTAGATGGGTGAGGTGGTGCAGATCAGGGTGTAGCGAGGTGTGTGGTAGAGAGGTGGAGGTGGGCAGAGAGGTGTGTATGTGTGGAGGTGGGTGTGCAGATGTGTGTGGGTGTAGGAGCCTTAGGTGTGTGTGGAGGGGGAGGGAGGTGTGTGAGGTGTGTAGGAGGGTGGTGAGGTGTGGAGGTGTGTGGTGTGTAAGATCAGGAAGAGGTGTGCAGACAGTGGTGTGTGTGTGTAAGAGGTGGTGGTTTGTGCATGGAGAGGTGTGGTAGGTGTATGAGGTGTAGGGGTATGCAAGACATGTGGGTGTATGGTGTAAGAGTGAGTGTGTGTAGGTGTGTGTAAGATGTGTGTGTATGTGTGTGTGTAAGATGCAGAGTGGTGTGTGATGTAGGGTGTGTGTGTACAGTTTATGGTGTAAGATGTGTGTACATTTATGTGTGTGTGGAAAATATGTGTGTGTGGTCTAGCATGATGTGTGTATAGGTGTGTATGTGTCTAATCCAGATGTAACATGTGTGTGTATGATGTGTACACTAGTGTGTAAGATGTGTGAGGTGTGTAAGATATGTGTGGGGGTGTACAGGGCAGGGTGTGTGTAGGATGTGTGTGTGGAGATGTGTATGATGTGTGTGTGTAAGATGGTGTGGTGAGTGTGTAAGGAGTGTGTGTGTGTAGAAGTGGTCAGGTGTAAGATGTGTAGGCAGACAGGCAGATGCGTGTGTGTGCAAGATGTGTGTGTGTGGCAGGTGTAATGATATACAGGTGTGGACATGCTATGTGTGTGCACATAGATGTGTGTGTGGGTAGAGGTAGTAAGAGTGATGTGTGTGTGGGTGGTGTGTAAAAGAGTGTGTAGTGTGATGTGTGTATGTGGTGTGTGTAAGATGTGTGTGTGTGTGGTGTAGATGTGTGTGTGTGGAGATGTGTGTGTAGGTGCAAGATGTGTGTGTGTGTGTGTGTAAGATGTGTGTGGTGATGTGTATGATGTGTAACAGTGTGAGAGGTGGGTGTGAAGGAGGTGTGTGTGTGTGGCAGGAAGAGGTGCGTGGTGTGTGTAAGAGGTGTGTGTGTGGTGTGTAAGAGGTGTAGGTCTCAGGAGGTGTGTGCATGATGTGGTGTATGGAGGCAGGTGTAAAAGAATGTGGTGTGGTGTGTGTAAGATTTATGTGTGTAAGTGTGTGGTAAGGTATAGTGTGTGGTGTAAGACAGGTGTGTAAGATATATGTGTGGCAAGATGAGGTAAAGATGTGTGTGTAAGATGTGTGTGTGTGTGAGGAGATGTGTGTAAGGTGTGTATGTGTGTGAAGATGTGTGTGTGTGAAAAAGATGTGTGTGTGTGTGTCCTGTAAGAGCAGGTAAGATGTGTGTGTGTATGTGTGTAAGATGTGTGTGTGTATGATGTGTGTGTGGTGTGGTGTGTATGATGTGTATTAGGTGGTGTGTGAGGGGGCAAGGGTAAGATAGGTGTGCACAGTGTAGGGAGATGTGTGTGTGTGAGGTAAAGAGGGGGAAGATCTAGGTTGTGTGTGTAGACAGGGTAAGAGTGTGTGTGTAGTGTGTAAGAGGTGGTGTGTAAGATGGTGTGTAAGAGGTGTGTGGAGATGTGGTAGGTGTGGGAGGCAGGAGGTGTGTAGGGGTGTGTGTGTAAGTAGGTTCAGGTGTGTGGAGGTGTAAGAGGTGTGGTGCAGGGTGTAAGAGGTAGTGTGTGAGGTGTGTGTGGAGATGTGTGTGTAAGATGTGTGGTGCAGGTGTGTGGTGTGTAAGAGGTGTGTGTGGTGTAAGAGGTGTGTGTGGTGTGTGGCGGTGTGGGAGATGTGTGTAGGGTGCATAGGATGTGTGGTGTGTGTGTGTGTAAGAGGTGTGTGTATCTCAGGTGTAGTGTGTGTGTGTACAGAGTGTGTGTGTGTGGTGTGCATGTGTAAAATGGGCAGGTGAATACATGTGTGTAGGTTCAGTGTATGGTGTGTGGGCACAAAGTTGTGTGTATGAGGTGTGTGGCAGTGTGTATGTGAGGTGTAATATATATATTAGGGTGATGTAAAGTGTGTGTGTGAATATGTGTGTGTGAGAAGATGTGGTGTGCATTGTGTGTGGTGAGTGTGTAAAAGAGGTGTGGGTGTGTGTATAGGTATGAACATGTGTGTATAGATGTGTGTAAGATGTGTGTGTGTGTAAGTGTGCACATATGTGTGTGTAAGAGGTGTGTGTGTAAGATGGGTGTGTAGAGTGTGTGTATAAGAGGAGGCAGGTATGTGTAGGTGGTAGGGATGAGCAGGGGTGTGTGTAAGGTATGCATGTAGTGATAGGTGTGTGTAAGAGGCATGTGTGGTAGAGGTGTGGGAAGACAGGTAGGTGGGTAGGGCCTAAGCTGTGTGTGTGGTGGGTGTGAAAAGGAGCTGTGTGCAGGTGAGGCAGGTGTACAGAGTGTGGGAGGTGTGTGTAAGATGGTGTAGGTGTAAAGATGTGTGTGAGGGTGTGTGTAAGGGTGTGTGTGCATGGTGTGTGTAAGAGCAGGTGGGAGATGTGAGGCGGGTGTGTGATGTAGGTGTGTAAGATGTGTGGTAAAGAGGCCTGTAGGGTGTGTGTGTATGGTGGTGTGTGTGCATGATGTGTGTGTGCAGATGGGGTGTGGTAGAGGTAAAAGATGTGTGTGTGTGTGGTAAGATACAGGTGTGTGATGGAGGGGGAGGAGATAGTGTGTGGTGTGTGTGTGGTGTGTAGGTGTAAGACTGTGTGTGTGTGTGTGGGAGAGGTATGTGTGAAAAAAGATGTGTGGGGGTGGGTGTAAGATGAGTGTGTGTGTGTAGAGGTGTGTGGTGTGTGTGTGTAAGATGTAAGATGTGAAGTGTGTAAGATAAGTGTGTGTGTGTGGTGGAAAAAGATATAGGTGTGTGTAAGAGGTGGGTGGAAGTAATATATGAGCGTGGTAATATGGTGGCAAGCAAAAGGTAGTGTGTGTGTATATGTAAGATGTGTATATATATAAAAAGCTAAACATCCTGTATATGAGGGTAAGATGTGTGTGTGTGAGCAAAATAAAGTATCAGGTGTATGTGTGTGTGTAATATATATGTGTGTGTGTAAAGATGTGTGTAGGTAAGTAAGGATGTGTGTGTGTGTGTGTAAGATGAGTGTGTGTGTGTGTGTGCAGATGTGATGTGTGTGGTGTGGCGAGAGAGGTGTGTGTGTGGTGAGGTGTGGAGTGCGTGTGTAAGAGGTGTAAGCGTGCAGTGTATGATGCGTGTGTGAGGGTAAGATGTGTGTGTGTAGGTGTGTAGGGTGTGGTAGGGGGTGTAGATGTGTAATATGTGTGTGAGGTGTGTGTACATGTAAAAAAAAAGATGTGGTGTGTGATGTGTGTAAGAGGTGTGGTGTGTAAAGAAGATGTGTGTGTGGTGTGTAAAAGAGTGTGTGCAAGATTACTGGGTGGTGTAATAGTGAGGTGTGTAAGATGTGCGAGGTACATATGTAGGGAGAGATGTGTGTGTAGTGTAGTCTCAGGTAAGAGATGTGTGTATAAGATGTGTGTGTATGAACATAGGTGTGTGTGGTAATATGTGTGTGTAATGTAGAGGGGTGTGTAAGATGTGTGTGATGTGTGTAGGGTGTGATGTGTAAGATACAGGTTGATGTGTGTGTGGTGGTGTGATGGTATAGGAGGTGTGTAGGTGTGTGTACAGATGTGTGTGTGTGGTGTGTGTGGTGTGGTAAGAGATGTGTGTGTACAGGTGGTGTGTGGTGTGTGTGGTGTGTGGTGTAAGAGGTGTGTGTGTAGGCAGGTGTAAGATGTGTGTGCAGGTGTGTAAGATGTGTGTGTGTAGGTAACAGTGAGGTGTGTAAGATGAGGTGTGAGAGGAAGATGTGTGTGTGTGGTATGTGCATGATGTAAGTGGAGGTGTAGAGGTGTGTGTGTGTAAAGATGTGTGTGTGGTGTGTGTAATCATGGTAGGCAGGGAGGAGGTGTGTGTGTACACTAGTGTGTGTAGAGATGTGTGCATGGTGTGTGAAGGAGGTGTGTGTAGGGGAGTGTGGTGTAAGATGTGTGGTGAAGAAAAGATGTGGTGTGTGCATTTATGGTGTGTAAGATGATGTGTAGGGGGTAGGACTAGGCATGATGGGTGTATTATGTGTAGGTAAGAGGTGTGTATGGATGTGTGTAAGCACATGTGTGTGTGTAAGAGGTGATATGTGTGGTGTGTAAGCAGGTAGTGTGTGTGGTGTATGATCTGCAGGTGGTGTATGATGTAAGATGTGTGAGTGTAAGATGGCAGGAGGGGGTGAGAGCCGCAGAATATATAAGATGGGTGGTAAAGTGTGAAGATGTGGTGCAAGATATGTGTGTGGTATGTGGAGCGTGTAGGTGTAAGAGGTGTGTGTGGTAAAGATGTGTGCAGGTGGTCCAGGCATGTGTGTGTGTGCAGATAAGCGTGTGTGTGGTGGAAGATGTGTGTAGGAGATGTGGTGATAGATGCGGTGTGGTGTGCATGACGCAGGGAGTATGGTAGTGTATATACGCGTGCGGGTGTAGGAAGAGATGCTGTGTGTAGAGAGGGTAGTGTGTGGGAGGTGTGGGCAGAGGTGTGGTAGGTGTGCAGGTGTGTGTGTAAGATAGTGCGTGTGTGTGTAAGATGCGTGGTGCGTGCGTAACAGGTGTGATCCAGTGTGTGTATGATGTGTGTGGTGGTAGGGTGAGAGTGTGTGTGTTTGAACATGTAGGGAAGATGTGGTGTTTCAGTGTAAAGATATGTGTGTGTCCATGTGTGTAACAGTGTATGTGTGTGCAGAGTGTGCACATGGATGTGGTCTAGGGTGTAAGATGTGTGTGTGTGACAGGTATGTGTGTACAAGATGTGTGTGTGTGTAAGAGGGTGTGTGGGTAAGAAGAACTGTGGTGTGTAGGTGTAATGAGGTGTGTGGTGTATAGGCAGGATGTGTGTGTGTAGGAAGATAGAGGTGGGTGTGGTGCAAGGGATGTGTGTGGAGGTGTAAGATGTGTGTGTGTGAGGGGGTAGAGATGTGTAAGATGTGTGTGGTGGCAGGTCAGTGGCAGGTAAGAGGCAGACAGGGTGTGCAAGAGGTGTGTGTAGGGGGTGGTGTGTGTAAGACAAGTGTGTGAATGAGGTGTGCAAGGCAGGGGTGGGGTGGGTGTGGTTTTAGGATGTGTGTAAGGAAACTGTGTGTGGTAGGAGATGTGTAGTGTGTGTAAAAGATAGCAGGTGTGTGTGAAGGTGTGGGAGGAGGTGTGTAGGTGCAGAGTGTGGTGTGGCAATATTAGATGTGTGTGTAATATGTAGGTAAAGAATGTGGAGAGTGTGAGACTGTGTGCAAAAGGATGTGCTGATGTGTGAGGTGTATATATGATGTGGGTATATGTGTAGATTTAGGTGGTGTGTGTATGAGGGAAGACCCAGGTGTGTGTAGAGGTGTGTGCAGTGGTGTAAGATGTGTGTGTGTGTGTGTATGGAGGGATATGGGTGTGTAAGATGTGTGTGTGTAAAGGGGGGTGTGTATGCTCAGTGTATGTGTGTGATGTGCAGAGTGTGTGTAGGATCAGGTGGGTAAGATGTTGGTGTGTGAGGTGTGATGATATGTGGTGTGTGTGTGTATGAGTGGTAATATATGTGGTGTGCAGGTGTAAGATGTGGTGGTGTGTGTGTGTAGGTGTGTGTGGTGAAGGTGTGTGTGTAGGTGCATGTGGTGTGTGCAAGAGTGGAGAGTGTGTGATGTGTGGTGCAGAGTGTGTGAGATGTGTGTGCAGGTGAGGGCAGGTAGATGTAGGTGTGTAGAAGATGTGTGTGTAGGGATGTGTGTGTGTAAGATGTGGTGTGTGTAGGTGATGTGTGTGGGGTGTACATGTGTGTGTGTGTGAGTGCAGATGTGTGTGTGTGTAGGTAGTAAGATGTGTGTGTGTAGGTGCAGAGGTGTGTGTGTGGTGTGTGTGTGTGAAAATGAGGTGTGAGGGTGTGTAGGGGAGGTGTGGTGTGTGAGGTGTAAGATGTGTGTGTAGGAGTGTGTGTGCAGGGTGTAAGATGTGTGTGTGTAGGGTGTAGAGAGTGTGGGTGGGTGTGTGGTGTGTGTAGGGTGTGTGTAAGAGGTGTGTAAGAGGTGTGTGTAGTGGTGGGAGTGGCAGGTGTGTGTGGTGTAGGTGTAAGAGGTGTGTGTAAGAGGTGTGGTGTGTGTGTGTGGAGGTGTGGTGTGTGTGTGTGTGGTGTGTGTGGAGGTGTGTGTAAGAGTGTGTGTGTGTGTGTAAGAGGTGTGTAAGTGTGTGTGGTGTGTGTGTGTAAGAGGTGTGTGTGTGTAAGTGTGTGTGGTGTGGTGTAAGATGTGTGTGTGTGGTGTGTGTGTGTAAGAGTGTGTGTGTGTGGTGTGTGTAAGAGTGTGAAATTACAGCTTCATTAATATTTAAGTTAGAAATGTAAATCTTTTATATCGTTAAAATGAAGCAGAATTATGAAAACCGGGAGACGTTCCTGACAGAAGGAGTTTGGTGCTAACGTTCTTCTGTGTGTGTGTGTGTGTGTGTGTGTGTGTGTGTGTGTGTTATAGTGTGTTATAGTTTATTAGGATGAACACAGAGGAAGTGGAGCTGCTCAGTGACTCTAAATACAGGAACTATGTGGCGGCGGTGGATAAAGCGCTGAAGAACTTTGAGTATTCCAGTGAATGGGCAGATCTCATCTCAGCTCTCGGAAAACTCAACAAGGTCAGTTATATTCTGTCTCTCTCTCTCTCTCTCTGTGTGTCTCTCTCTGTCTCTCTCTCTCTGTCTCTCTTTCTGTATTAAGTATATATTTAATTTCTATGTAAATGTTTAATATGATATTATATATCTGTTATATTTATGTATTTATTATTTCTAGGTTCTTCAGAACAATGCTAAGTATCAGGTCGTCCCGAAGAAGCTGACGATCGGGAAGCGTTTAGCTCAGTGTCTTCACCCTGCGCTGCCCAGTGGAGTCCACCGCAAGGCTCTGGAGACATATGAGATCATCTTCAAGATCATTGGACCCAAACGCCTGGCCAAGGACCTGTTCCTGTACAGGTAACCAAAATACGTCAACCAACACACACACATACACACACACACACGCACACACACAGCTCTGTGAGGATCGGCTCTGACCACTCACATGGTCTCTGGAGTGACATGTAGGAGATG
>NC_080729.1:269416-274416 GCF_019097595.1 Hemibagrus wyckioides
AGAGAGAGGATAGAGAGGGGTTAGAGAGAGGATAGAGAGGGGTTAGAGAGAGGATAGAGAGGGGTAAGAGAGAGGATAGAGAGGGGTAAGAGAGAGGATAGAGAGGGGTTAGAGAGAGGATAGAGAGGGGTTAGAGATAGAGAGGGGGTTAGAGAGAGGACAGAGAGGGCCAGAGAGGGTTAGAGAGGATAGAGAGGGGGTTAGAGAGAGGACAGAGAGGGGGTTAGAGAGGCTAGAGAGGGATAGAGAGGGGTTAGAGAGGATAGAGAGGGTTAGAGAGAGGATAGAGAGGGTTAGAGAGAGGATAGAGAGGGGGTTAGAGAGAGGATAGAGAGGGTTAGAGAGAGGACAGAGAGGGTTAGAGAGGGTTAGAGAGAGGATAGAGAGGGGTTAGAGAGAGGATAGAGAGGGGGTTAGAGAGGACAGAGAGGCTAGAGAGAGGATAGAGAGAGAGAGGGGTTAGAGAGAGGATAGAGAGGGACAGAGAGAGGATAGAGAGAGGATACAGAGGTTAGAGAGATAGAGAGGGCTAGAGAGGATAGAGAGACAGAGAGAGACAGAGAGGGTTAGAGAGAGGACAGAGAGAGAGATAGACAGAGAGGTCAGAGGATAGAGAGTTAGAGAGGACTAGAGAGGGGGTAGGAGAGAGGATAGAGAGGGGGTTAGAGAGGGTAGATAGTCAAAGAGTATAGGTTACTACAGAGAGGTGCATGGGTTCCAAGAGAGGCAGGTAGAGAGGATAGAGAGGGGCAGAGAGGGACAGGAGAGGGTTAGAGAGAGGATAGAGAGGGGTTAGAGAGGATAGAGAGAGGATAGAGAGAGGATACAGAGGGGTTAGAGAGAGGATAGAGAGGGGATAGAGAGAGGATAGAGAGAGGATAGAGAGAGGATAGAGAGGGGTTAGAGAGGGGTTAGAGAGGGGTAAGAGAGCGGTTAGAGAGGATAGAGAGGGGTTAGAGAGGATAGAGAGGGGTTAGAGAGGGGTTAGAGAGAGGATAGAGAGGGGTTAGAGAGGATAGAGAGGGGTTAGAGAGGGGTTAGAGAGGATAGAGAGGGGTTAGAGAGAGGATAGAGAGGGGTTAGAGAGGATAGAGAGGGGTTAGAGAGGATAGAGAGGGGTTAGAGAGGATAGAGAGAGGATAGAGAGAGGATAGAGAGGGGTTAGAGAGGGGTTAGAGAGGATAGAGAGAGGATAGAGGGGGTTAGAGAGCGGATAGAGAGGGGTTAGAGAGGATAGAGAGGGGTTAGAGAGAGGATAGAGAGGGGTTAGAGAGGATAGAGAGAGGATAGAGAGGGGTTAGAGAGAGGATAGAGAGGGGCAGAGAGGAGAGAGAGGGGTTAGAGAGGGGTTAGAGAGGAGATAGAGAGGGGTTAGAGAGAGGATAGAGAGGGTTAGAGAGGATAGAGAGGGGGTTAGAGGGTTAGAGAGGACAGAGAGAGGCCAGAGAGAGGACAGAGAGAGGGTTAGAGAGGACAGAGAGGGTTAGAGAGAGAGGATAGAGAGAGGACAGAGAGGGGCCAGAGAGAGGATAGAGAGGGTAAGAGAGAGGAGAGAGGACAGAGAGAGGATAGAGAGGGGTTAGAGAGAGGATAGAGAGGGGGTTAGAGAGAGGTCAGAGAGATAGAGAGGGTTAGGAGATGGATAGAGAGGGTTAAGAGAGAGGATAGAGAGAGGGGCAAGAGAGAGGATAGAGAGGGGTTAGAGAGAGGGATAGAGAGGGGGCTAGAGAGAGCTGATAGAGAGGGGGCTAGAGAGAGGATAGAGAGGGCTAGAGAGAGGACAGAGAGGGTTATAGAGCTGGATAGAGAGGGTTAGGCAAAGAGTGGTTAGAGAGGATGTACAAGAGAGGGCTAGAGAGGATAGAGAGGGCAGTGAGAGAGGACAGAGAGGGGCTAGAGACAGGACAGAGGAGGGCTAGGAGAGAGGACAGAGAGAGGCTAGGAGAGAGCAGATAGAGAGGCTTAGAGAGGACAAAGAGAGGGAACACAGACAGAGAGTGGCCAGTAGGTATGACAGAGAGGCCAGAGACATGACAGAGAGGGGGTCATATATGACAGCGGATATGCCAGAGGGTATATTTAATGCACAGGGTTAGAGAGGGGTTAGAGAGAGGATAGAGAGGGTAAGAGAGCTGATAGATAGTGGAGAGGGGTTAGAGAGGGGGTTAGAGAGGATAGAGAGAGTTAGAGAGCTGGATACAGAGGGGTTATAGGTTAGAGAGGACAGAGAGGATAGAGGGGGTTAAGAGAGCTGGATAGAGAGGGGTTAGAGAGGATAGAGAGAGGGTTAGAGAGAGGATAGAGAGAGGATAGAGAGGGTTATAGAGCGGATAGAGAGGGGTTAGAGAGGGATGGGAGAGAGGATAGAGAGGATAGAGGGGGCAGAGAGCGTTAGGAGAGGATAGGGCAGTGTTAGAGAGGACAGGAGAGGGCAGAGAGAGGAGTAGGAGAGAGGGATAGAGAGGGTTAGAGAGGACAGAGAGGGTTAGAGAGAGGATACAGAGAGGGCATAGAGAGAGGACAGAGAGGGGGTAGAGAGAGGATAGAGAGGCTAGAGAGAGGTTAGAGAGGGTTAGGAGAGAGGTACAGAGAGGCAGGTTTAGAGAGACAGAGAGTGCTAGAGAGAGGACAGAGAGGGGTTAGAGAGGGCTAGAGAGAGACAGAGAGGGGTTAGAGCTGGATAGTAGAGATGTCAGAGAAAAGGTATATGAGCAGAGGATAGAGATGTATATACAGTATATTTGATGTATATGCCAGAGGGGTTGGGTATATATAGTATATATTATTTATGCTGGTTTTATATATATGCCTATTTATTATATTAGAGAGTATATATGATGTATATATATCATATATGTCAGATATATACATATATGCCAGTATATATATATATGAGGATAGAGAGGGGGTTAGGAGAGAGGATAGAGAGAGGTTAGAGAGGATAGAGAGACAGAGGGTTAGAGAGGATAGAGAGGGTTAGAAAGAGGATAGAGAGGCCAGGATAGAGAGGACAGAGGTTAGGAGAGGATAGAGAGAGGCATAGAGAGGATACAGAGAGGGGGTTAGAGAGAGGATAGAGAGGGGGTTAGAGAGAGGATAGGAGAGCGAGTAAGAGGGGTTAGAGAGGGGTTAGAGAGGGATAAGAGAGCTGGTTAGCAGAGACAGAGAGGGCTAGGAGAGGGTTAGAGAGGGCAGAGAGGCAGTTAGAGAGAGGAGCAGAGAGGGGGTTAGAGAGGATAGAGAGGAGAGGGATAGAGAGGGTTAGGATAGATAGAGAGGATACAGAGAGGGGTTAGGAGAGGGGGCTAGAGAGGATAGAGAGGGGGTAAGAGAGGGTTAGATGGGAGATAGAGACAGGGGTTAGAGAGGGATGGGCAGAGAGGACAGAGAGGGCAGGGAGAGGGACTAGAGAGCGGCAGAGAGGGTTAGAGAGGACAGAGAGGGCAGAGAGGACAGAGAGGGGCCAGAGAGAGGATAGAGAGGGGGTTAGAGAGGATAGAGAGAGGGACATGAGAGAGGATACAGAGAGGATAGGAGAGGGGCTAGAGAGGACAGAGAGGGTTAGAGAGGACAGAGAGAGCCAGAGAGAGGTTACAGAGGGCAGAGAGACAGAAGAGGTTATAGAGGGCCAGAGAGTGTCAGAGAGAAAGGATGCAGATGTCAGGAGAGCAGAGGTTTTATGCCAGAGAGGGGGTTAAGAGAGGAGGTTAGAGAGGGGTTAAGAGAGGGCTAGAGAGGGGTTAGAGAGAGGGTTAGGAGAGATAGAGAGGGGGTGGAAGAGAGAGGATAGAGAGGGGTTAAGAGAGGAGGTTAGAGAGGTGTAAGAGAGAGGATAGAGAGGGGCAGAGGATAGAGAGGACACAGAGAGGGTGACAGAGAGAGGTTAGAGAGGGGTTAGGAGAGAGGACAGAGAGGGTTAGAGAGACAGTTAGGCCAGAGAGGTTAAGAGAGAGGAGGAGAGAGCAGCCAGAGAGAGGTTCAGTATAGTTTTGAAGAGGGCTCTCCTGTATTGCATCTCATGCCCCTGCAGTATAGATATGCATATATGTTGGAGTATATATTTATGCATATGTCTGGGTATATATAGCTACCTATTATATCCTGTACCAGCGATCAGTGATATATGCCGCCATCAGCTATCGCCCTGTATACATTACATACCGCATATACTTATACATGATGACCAGCTATATGTCATATATCAGTATATTTACATATGGTCATATATTTATTTAAGTATATTATTTATTTTATATGTTGTATATTATTACACTCCATATTTACATATGTTATATATCACCTATTTGTATATTAGCTGTGTGTGTAAGATATATTGGTATATACAGGTGATATATATTTATATATTTATTCAGGCATATTTATATATGTTATATATTTTTATATGCTGGCAGGTGCTCCATTATTATGATTACATATTTATTAGGGTTATTACTGCATATGCAGCGCATGGCTAGGTAAGGATTGGGTATATGTTGTATGCCCGCAGGTGTAGTCTGAGAGGGGGTCCAGATGAGAGCGATAGAGAGCTGGAGCAGAGAGAGGTGTCGATTTGAAAGTTTCAGATGTGTGTTATCTCTGTGCGCCCCTGCAGGACAAATGCACTGTGTCTGAGAAGGTATGCTGCAGTATAGTCGTGTGTTCTATAGCAGGCCCAGATGTCTGTGTCTGTGAGATCCGTGACTAGCGACGGTGAAATGTGCCGCCATCAGCTGTCGTGGTCTGCATCTCAACCGCAAACTGTCCATGGAGGACCAGCTGTACATCATCGGCAGTGACATCGAGCTCATGGTGAAACAACACAAGAAAAAATCGATGTGTGCACCTACTGTACACTCCAACGCCAAGGCACACTCTGATACACAATTTTCAGGTGTACTTGTAGGTGTCTGTGTGTTTGTTCCTGTGATGTGTGTGTCTGTGTGTAGCCCGCATGTATTTTCTGATGTGCGCTGGGCAGATGTGTGTGTCTGTAGCAGGTG
>NC_080729.1:286916-291916 GCF_019097595.1 Hemibagrus wyckioides
GCATACACACAACACTGTATACGCATACACACAACACTGTATATATACACACACATAACACTGTATATACATACACACACACACACAACACTGTATATACATACACACAACACTGTATACACACACACAACACTGTATATACACAGACACACAACACTTCATATACACACACACAACACTGTGTACGCATACACACAACACTGTATATACAGACACACAACACTGTATATACACACACACACACACAACACTATATATACATACACACAACACTGTATACGCATACACACAACACTGTATATATACACACACACACACAACACTGTATATACATACACACACACACAACACTGTATATACAGACACACAACACTGTATATACACACACACACACACAACACTATATATACATACACACAACACTGTATACGCATACACACAACACTGTATATATACACACACACAACACTGTATATACATACACACACACACACAACACTGTATATACAGACACACAACACTGTATATACAGACACACAACACTGTATATACACACACACACACACACAACACTGTATATACATACACACAACACTGTATATACAGACACACAACACTGTATATACACACACACACAACACTGTATATACATACACACAACACTGTATACGCATACACACAACACTGTATACGCATACACACAACACTGTATATATACACACACACACACAACACTGTATATACACAGACACAACACTGTATACACACACACAACACTGTATATACACAGACACACAACACTGTATATACACAGACACACAACACTGCATATACACACACACACAACACTGTATATACACACACACAACACTGTATATACATACACACAACACTGTATATACACAGACACACAACACTGTATATACACAGACACACAACACTGCATATACACACACACACACAACACTGTATATACATACACACAACACTGTATACACACACACAACACTGTATACACACACACAACACTGTATATACACAGACACACAACACTTCATATACACACACAACACTGTATATACATACACACAACACTGAATACACATACACACAACACGGTATATACACAGACACACAACACTGTATATACACACACAACACTGTATATACACACACACAACACTGTATATACATACACACAACACGGTATATACACAGACACACAACACTGTATATACACACACAACACTGTATATACACACACACAACACTGTATATACATACACACAACACTGTATATACACAGACACACAACACTGCATATACACACACACACACAACACTGTATATACACACACACAACACTGTATATACATACACACAACACTGTATATACACAGACACACAACACTGTATATACACAGACACACAACACTGCATATACACACACACACACAACACTGTATATACATACACACAACACTGTATACACACACACACAACACTGTATACACACACACAACACTGTATACACACACACAACACTGTATATACATACACACAACACTGTATATACACAGACACACAACACTGCATATACACACACACACACACAACACTGTATATACATACACACAACACTGTATACACACACACAACACTGTATATACACACAGACACACAACACTGTATATACATACACACAACACTGTATACGCATACACACAACACTGTATACACACACAACACTGTATATACACACACAACACGGTATATACACACACAAACACTGTATATACATACAACACTGTATACACACACAACACTGTATACACACACAACACTGTATACACACACAACACTGTATATACATACAACACTGTATACACACACAACACTGTATATACATACAACACTGTATACACACACACACAACACTGTATACACACACACACAACACTGTATACACACACACACACACAACACTGTATATACACACACACACACACAACACTGTATATACACACACACACACACAACACTGTATATACACACACACCCACACACAACACTGTATATACACACACACCCACACACAACACTGTATATACACACACACACACACAACACTGTATATACATACAACACTGTATACACACACACACACTGTATATACACACACACACAACACTGTATATACACACACACAACACTGTATACACAGACACACAACACTGCATATACACACACACACACACAACACTGTATATACATACACACAACACTGTATACACACACACACAACACTGTATACACACACAACACTGTATATACACACAGACACACAACACTGTATATACATACAGACACACAACACTGTATATACATACACACAACACTGTATACGCATACACACAACACTGTATACACACACAACACTGTATATACACACACAACACGGTATATACACACACAAACACTGTATATACATACAACACTGTATACACACACAACACTGTATACACACACAACACTGTATATACATACAACACTGTATACACACACACACAACACTGTATACACACACACACAACACTGTATACACACACACACACACAACACTGTATATACACACACACACACACAACACTGTATATACACACACACACACACACAACACTGTATATACACACACACCCACACACAACACTGTATATACACACACACCCACACACAACACTGTATATACACACACACACACACAACACTGTATACACATACACACAACACGGTATATACACACACACACAACACGGTATATACACACACAACACTGTATATACATACAACACTGTATACACACACACAACAGTGTATACACACACACAACACTGTATATACATACAACACTATACACACACACAACACTGTATATACACACAACACTGTATATACATACAACACTGTATACACACACACACACTGTATATACACACACACACAACACTGTATATACACACACAACACTGTATATACATACAACACTGTATACACACACACAACAGTGTATACACACACACAACACTGTATATACATACAACACTATACACACACACAACACTGTATATACATACAACACTGTATATACATACAACACTGTATACACACACACACTGTATATACACACACACACAACACTGTATATACACACACAACACTGTATATACATACAACACTGTATATACATACAACACTGTATACACACACACACACTGTATATACACACACACAACACTGTATATACACACACAACACTGTATATACATACAACACTGTATATACATACAACACTGTATACACACACACACACTGTATATACACACACACATAACACGGTATATACATACACAACACTGTATATACATACAACACTGTATACACACACACAACACTGTATATACACACACACACCCACACACAACACTGTATATACACACACACCCACACACAACACTGTATATACACACACACACCCACACACAACACTGTATATACACACACACACCCACACACAACACTGTATACGCATACACACAACACGGTATATACATACACACAACACTGTATATACATACACACAACACTGTATACGCATACACACAACACGGTATACACATACACACAACACTGTATATACATACACACAACACTGTATACGCATACACACAATGTATATACACACAACACTGTATATACATACACACAACACTGTATACACACACAACACTGTATATACACACACACACCCACACACAACACTGTATATACACACACACACCCACACACAACACTGTATACGCATACACACAACACTGTATACGCATACACACAACACTGTATACGCATACACACAACACTGTATATACACACAACACTGTATATACATACACACAACACTGTATACACACACAACACTGTATATACACACAACACTGTATATATATACACACAACACTGTATACACACACACAACACTGTATACACACACACAACACTGTATACGCATACACACAACACTGTATACGCATACACACAACACTGTATACGCATACACACAACACTGTATACGCATACACACAACACTGTATATACACACAACACTGTATACACACACAACACTGTATACACACACAACACTGTATATACACACAACACTATATATATACACACAACACTGTATACACACACAACACTGTATATACACACAACACTGTATATATATACACACAACACTGTATACACACACACAACACTGTATACACACACACAACACTGTATATATATACACACAACACTGTATACACACACACAACACTGTATATACACACAACACTGTATACACACACACACACTATATACACACAACACTGTATATACACACAACACTGTATATACACACAACACTGTATACACACACACACACTATATACACACAACACTGTATATACACACAACACTGTATACACACACACACACTATATACACACAACACTGTATATACACACAACACTGTATACACACACAACACTGTATACACACACAACACTGTATATACACACAACACTGTATATATATACACACAACACTGTATACACACACAACACTGTATATACACACAACACTGTATATATATACACACAACACTGTATACACACACACAACACTGTATATACACACAACACTGTATACACACACACACACTATATACACACAACACTGTATATACACACAACACTGTATATACACACAACACTGTATACACACACACACACTATATACACACAACACTGTATATATATATATACACACACAACACTGTATATACACACACACAATACTGTATATACACACAAACTGTATATACACACACACACAACACTATATATACACACACACAACACTGTATACACACACACACACACACAACACTGTATACTCAC
>NC_080729.1:296916-331916 GCF_019097595.1 Hemibagrus wyckioides
ACGTCTCAGAGAACACACACACACGTCTCAGAGAACACACGTCTCAGAGAATACACACACATGTCTCAGAGAACACACACACACACGTCTCAGAGAACACACACACACGTCTCAGAGAATACACACACGTCTCAGAGAATACACACACGTCTCAGAGAACACACACACACACGTCTCAGAGAACACACACACACGTCTCAGAGAATACACACACACACGTCTCAGAGAATACACACACACACGTCTCAGAGAATACACACACACACGTCTCAGAGAACACACACACACGTCTCAGAGAACACACACACACGTCTCAGAGAATACACACACACACGTCTCAGAGAACACACACACACGTCTCAGAGAACACACACGTCTCAGAGAACACACACACACGTCTCAGAGAACACACACACACGTCTCAGAGAACACACACACACGTCTCAGAGAACACACACACACGTCTCAGAGAACACACACACACGTCTCAGAGAACACACACACACGTCTCAGAGAACACACACGTCTCAGAGAATACACACACACGTCTCAGAGAACACACACACACGTCTCAGAGAACACACACACACGTCTCAGAGAACACACACACACGTCTCAGAGAACACACACACACGTCTCAGAGAACACACACGTCTCAGAGAATACACACACACGTCTCAGAGAATACACACACACGTCTCAGAGAACACACACGTCTCAGAGAATACACACACACGTCTCAGAGAATACACACACACACGTCTCAGAGAACACACACGTCTCAGAGAACACACACGTCTCAGAGAATACACACACACGTCTCAGAGAACACACACACACACGTCTCAGAGAACACACACGTCTCAGAGAATACACACACACGTCTCAGAGAACACACACGTCTCAGAGAACACACACGTCTCAGAGAACACACACACACACGTCTCAGAGAACACACACACACGTCTCAGAGAATACACACACACGTCTCAGAGAATACACACACACGTCTCAGAGAATACACACACACGTCTCAGAGAATACACACACACACGTCTCAGAGAACACACACACACGTCTCAGAGAACACACACGTCTCAGAGAATACACACACATGTCTCAGAGAACACACACACACACGTCTCAGAGAACACACACGTCTCAGAGAATACACACACACGTCTCAGAGAACACACACGTCTCAGAGAACACACACACACACGTCTCAGAGAACACACACACACGTCTCAGAGAACACACACACACGTCTCAGAGAACACACACACACGTCTCAGAGAACACACACACACGTCTCAGAGAACACACACACACGTCTCAGAGAACACACACACACGTCTCAGAGAACACACACACACGTCTCAGAGAACACACACACACGTCTCAGAGAACACACACGTCTCAGAGAACACACACGTCTCAGAGAACACACACACACGTCTCAGAGAACACACACACACGTCTCAGAGAACACACACACACGTCTCAGAGAACACACACGTCTCAGAGAACACACACACACGTCTCAGAGAACACACACACACGTCTCAGAGAACACACACGTCTCAGAGAATACACACACACGTCTCAGAGAATACACACACACGTCTCAGAGAACACACACACACACGTCTCAGAGAACACACACACACACGTCTCAGAGAACACACACACACGTCTCAGAGAACACACACACACACGTCTCAGAGAACACACACACACGTCTCAGAGAACACACACACACGTCTCAGAGAACACACACACACGTCTCAGAGAACACACACACACGTCTCAGAGAACACACACACACGTCTCAGAGAACACACACACACGTCTCAGAGAACACACACGTCTCAGAGAATACACACACACGTCTCAGAGAACACACACACACACACGTCTCAGAGAACACACACGTCTCAGAGAATACACACACACGTCTCAGAGAACACACACGTCTCAGAGAACACACACGTCTCAGAGAACACACACACACACGTCTCAGAGAACACACACACACGTCTCAGAGAATACACACACACGTCTCAGAGAATACACACACACACGTCTCAGAGAACACACACACACGTCTCAGAGAACACACGTCTCAGAGAATACACACACATGTCTCAGAGAACACACACACACACGTCTCAGAGAACACACACACACGTCTCAGAGAATACACACACGTCTCAGAGAATACACACACGTCTCAGAGAACACACACACACACGTCTCAGAGAACACACACACACGTCTCAGAGAATACACACACACACGTCTCAGAGAATACACACACACACGTCTCAGAGAATACACACACACACGTCTCAGAGAACACACACACACGTCTCAGAGAACACACACACACGTCTCAGAGAATACACACACACACGTCTCAGAGAACACACACACACGTCTCAGAGAACACACACGTCTCAGAGAACACACACACACGTCTCAGAGAACACACACACACGTCTCAGAGAACACACACACACGTCTCAGAGAACACACACACACGTCTCAGAGAACACACACACACGTCTCAGAGAATACACACACACGTCTCAGAGAACACACACGTCTCAGAGAACACACACGTCTCAGAGAATACACACACACGTCTCAGAGAACACACACACACGTCTCAGAGAACACACACGTCTCAGAGAATACACACACACGTCTCAGAGAATACACACACACGTCTCAGAGAACACACACGTCTCAGAGAATACACACACACACGTCTCAGAGAATACACACACACACGTCTCAGAGAACACACACACGTCTCAGAGAATACACACACACACGTCTCAGAGAATACACACACACACGTCTCAGAGAACACACACGTCTGAGAGAACACACACACACGTCTTAGAGAACACACACACACGTCTCACAGAACACACACACACACGTCTCAGAGAACACACACGTCTCAGAGAACACACACACACGTCTCAGAGAACACACACGTCTCAGAGAACACACACACGTCTCAGAGAACACACACACACACGTCTCAGAGAACACACACGTCTCAGAGAACACACACACACACATCTCAGAGAATACACACACACACACGTCTCACAGAACACACACACACACGTCTCACAGAACACACACACACACGTCTCACAGAACACACACACACACGTCTCAGAGAACACACACACACGTCTCAGAGAACACACACACGTCTCAGAGAACACACACACACGTCTCAGAGAACACACACACACACACGTCTCAGAGAACACACACACACACACGTCTCAGAGAATACACACACACATCTCAGAGAACACACACACGTCTCAGAGAACACACACACGTCTCAGAGAACACACACACACGTCTCAGAGAACACACACACACGTCTCAGAGAACACACACACACGTCTCAGAGAACACACACACGTCTCAGAGAACACACACACGTCTCAGAGAACACACACACACGTCTCAGAGAACACACACACACGTCTCAGAGAACACACACACACGTCTCAGAGAACACACACACGTCTCAGAGAACACACACACGTCTCAGAGAACACACACACACACGTCTCAGAGAACACACACACGTCTCAGAGAACACACACACGTCTCAGAGAACACACACACGTCTCAGAGAACACACACACACACGTCTCAGAGAACACACACGTCTCAGAGAACACACACACGTCTCAGAGAACACACACACACACACGTCTCAGAGAATACACACACACGTCTGAGAGAATACACACACACGTCTCAGAGAACACACACACACGTCTCAGAGAACACACACACACACACGTCTGAGAGAATACACACACACATCTGAGAGAATACACATACACATCTGAGAGAATACACACACACGTCTGAGAGAATACACACACACGTCTGAGAGAATACACACGTCTCAGAGAATACACACACACGTCTCAGAGAATACACACACACATCTGAGAGAATACACACACACGTCTGAGAGAATACACACGTCTCAGAGAATACACACACACGTCTCAGAGAATACACACACACATCTGAGAGAATACACACACACGTCTGAGAGAATACACACACACATCTGAGAGAATACACACACACGTCTGAGAGAACACACGTCTCAGAGAACACACACACACACGTCTCAGAGAGCACACACACACGTCTCAGAGAACACACACACACCTCTGAGAGAATACACACACACATCTGAGAGAATACACACACACGTCTGAGAGAATACACACACACGTCTGAGAGAACACACACGTCTCAGAGAATACACACACACGTCTCAGAGAACACACACACATCTGAGAGAATACACACACACACATCTGAGAGAATACACACACACATCTTAGAGAATACACACACACGTCTGAGAGAATACACACACACATCTGAGAGAATACACACACACGTCTGAGAGAACACACGTCTCAGAGAACACACACACACACGTCTCAGAGAACACACACACACGTCTCAGAGAACACACACACACCTCTGAGAGAATACACACACACGTCTGAGAGAATACACACACACGTCTGAGAGAATACACACACACGTCTGAGAGAACACACACGTCTCAGAGAATACACACACACGTCTCAGAGAACACACACACATCTGAGAGAATACACACACACACACATCTGAGAGAATACACACACACATCTGAGAGAATACACACACACGTCTGAGAGAATACACACACACGTCTGAGAGAACACACGTCTCAGAGAACACACACACACGTCTCAGAGAACACACACACACGTCTGAGAGAATACACACACACGTCTGAGAGAATACACACACACGTCTGAGAGAATACACACACACGTCTGAGAGAACACACACGTCTCAGAGAATACACACACATCTGAGAGAATACACACACACACACATCTGAGAGAATACACACACACGTCTGAGAGAATACACACACACGTCTGAGAGAATACACACACACGTCTGAGAGAATACACACACACGTCTGAGAGAATACACACACACGTCTGAGAGAACACACACGTCTCAGAGAATACACACACACGTCTCAGAGAACACACACACACACACACGTCTGAGAGAATACACACACACATCTGAGAGAATACACACACACGTCTGAGAGAATACACACACACGTCTGAGAGAATACACACACACGTCTGAGAGAACACACACGTCTCAGAGAATACACACACATGTCTCAGAGAACACACACACACACACGTCTGAGAGAATACACACACACATCTGAGAGAATACACACACACGTCTGAGAGAATACACACACACGTCTGAGAGAATACACACACACGTCTGAGAGAACACACACGTCTCAGAGAACACACACGTCTCAGAGAACACACACACACGTCTCAGAGAACACACACACACGTCTGAGAGAATACACACACACGTCTGAGAGAATACACACACACGTCTGAGAGAATACACACACACGTCTGAGAGAATACACACACACGTCTGAGAGAATACACACACTCGTCTGAGAGAATACACACACACGTCTGAGAGAATACACACACTCGTCTGAGAGAATACACACACACGTCTGAGAGAATACACACACACGTCTGAGAGAATACACACACACGTCTGAGAGAACACACACGTCTCAGAGAATACACACACACGTCTGAGAGAATACACACACACGTCTGAGAGAATACACACACACGTCTGAGAGAATACACACCCAGGTGTGTGTGTGTGCTGTATAGCGGTCATTAAACCCTCAGCAGTGTGTGTAGAGTTTATCTGTAACTCCAGGTTTGTTGAATCTCCGTACAGAAGGACACAGAGCGGGTCAGCGGCTTCACTCCTGTCATTATTCGAGTTCTGTCAGCTCGTCGACTTCCTGTTGGACATCGTGTCTTTGGTGAGCCGAGCAACATTACTACACACACACACACACACACACACACGTGTTACTGTAATAATACTGCTGTGATGAGGAAGTGTGTGTGCTGCTAGCTGAACTGCTCTTCTTCAGCTTTCCTCAACTTTATTTATTCACAAATTTCCCAAACAGATTTAAGAGAATTGAAGTTTGTGAATAAATGTCTTTATCGACTGTGCTGTGATCACCTCTCTCTGCTGAACCTGTCTGCTCTCTCTCTCTGTCTCTCTCTCTCTGTCTCTCTCTCTTTAAAGCCCACTAGAAGTATGCGAGTGATCTGCCAGGTACAGTACTCCTCCTCCTTTACTGCTTGTTTTTACACTCGTTTATTCTCCTGCATCCCCTTCATTTCACACACACACACACACACACACACACACACACACACACACACACACAGAAAGCTGTGCATGTGCTTTACACTCTCTACTTCCTCCTTCCTCTTTCTCCCTGAACTCAGTGGATCAGCTGAGATGTGATCAGTGTGTGACATTTACTTCTGTAGTTCTACACTGGAGCTATGATGCTTCACTGTCTGTTAGGGGGCGTGGCCTCAGGTCTGAAGGTGGGATTTGGACATTTAAAACTTGTGTGTTTGTGTGTGCGTGTGTGTGTGTGTGTTTGTGCGTGTGTGTGTGTGTGTGCGTGTGTGTTTGTGTGTGTGTGGGCGTGTGTGTGGGCGTGTGTGTGGGCGTGTGTGCGTGTGTGTGTGGGCGTGTGTGTGTGTGCGCGTGTTTGTGTGTGCGTGTGTGTGTTTGTGTGTGCGTGCGTGTGTGGGCGTGTGTGGGCGTGTGTGTGTGCGTGTGTGGGCGTGTGTGTGGGCGCGTGTGTGTGGGCGTGTGTGTGGGCGTGTGTGTGTGGGCGTGTGTGTGTGTGTGTGCGCGTGTTTGTGTGTGCGTGTGTGTGTTTGTGTGTGTGTGCGTGTGTTTGTGTTTGTGTGTGCGTGTGTGTGTGCGTGTGTGTGTGGGCGTGTGTGTGGGCGTGTGTGTGGGCGTGTGTGTGTGTGTGCGCGCGTGTTTGTGTGTGCGTGTGTGTGTTTGTGTGTGTGTGCGTGTGTGTGCGTGTGTTTGTGTTTGTGTGTGTGTTTGTGTGTGTGTGTGTGTTTGTGTGTGTGTGGGCGTGTGTGTGTGTGTGTTTGTGTGCGCGTGTGTGTGTGTTTGTGTGTGTGTGGGCGTGTGTGTGTGTGTGTTTGTGTGTGCGTGTGTGTGTGTTTGTGTGTGCGTTTGTGTGTGTTTGTGTGCATGTGTTTGTGTGTGCGTGTTTGTGTTCTGGTGAAGTTTAAAGTGATATGGAACAGAGGGAGCAGTGGAGGAGTGTGAGGGTGAGACGGTATTTATGATGAGGAAGATGACAAGAAATTCTACCTGGAGAAAGAGAGTGATGGTGATGGTGATGATGATGATGGTGATGATGATGGTGATAATGATGGTGATGATGATAATGATGGTGATGGTGATAATGATGATGATGATGGTGATGATGATCATGATGGTGATGGTGATGATGGTGATGATCTTGATGGTGATGATGGTGATGGTGATGATAATGATGATGGTGATGATGATGGTGATGGTGATGATGATGATAATGATGGTGATGATATGATGATGGTGATGATGGTGATGATGGTGATGATGGTGATGGTGATGATGGTGATAATGATGGTGATGATGATCTTGATGATGATGATGGTGATGATAATGATGGTGATAATGGTGATAATGATGATGATGGTGATGATGATGATGATGGTGATGATGATGATCTTGATGATGGTGATGATGATGATCTTGATGATGATGATGGTGATGATAATGATGGTGATAATGGTGATAATGATGATGATGGTGATGATGATGATGATGGTGATAATGATGGTGATGATGATCTTGATGATGATGATGGTGATGATAATGATGGTGATAATGGTGATAATGATGATGATGGTGATGATGGTGATAATGATGGTGATGATCTTGATGATGGTGATGGTGATAATGATGATGATGATGGTGATGATCATGATGGTGATGGTGATGATGGTGATGATCTTGATGGTGATGATGGTGATGGTGGTGATAATGATGATGGTGATAATGATGGTGATAATGATGGTGATGATGGTGATGTGGTGATAGTGATGATGGTGGTGATGATGATGGTGGTGATGATGGCGATGGTGATGATGGTGGTGGTGATGATGATGATGGTGGTGATGATGGTGGTGGTGGTGATGATGGCGATGGTGATGATGGTGGTGGTGGTGATGACGATGGTGGTGATGGTGGTGGTGGTGATGATGGTGGTGGTGTTGTTGATGGTGGTGGTGATGGTGGTGGTAATGATGATGGTGATGATGATGATGGTAGTATATAAGGAGGTAGAGTGATGGTGAGGATGATGATGATGATGATGATGGTAGTGTATAAGGAGGTAGAGTGATGATGGTGATGATGATGGTGATGATGATGGTAGTGTATAAGGAGGTAGATTGATGATGGTGATGATGGTGATGATGATGGTAGTGTATAAGGAGGTAGAGTGATGATGGTGATGGTGATGATGGTGATGATGATGGTAGTGTATAAGGAGGTAGAGTGATGATGGTGATGATGATGGTGATGATGGTAGTGTATAAGGAGGTAGAGTGATGATGGTGATGGTGATGATGATGGTAGTGTATAAGGAGGTAGAGTGATGATGATGGTAGTGTATAAGGAGGTAGAGTGATGATGGTGATGATGATGGTAGTGTATAAGGAGGTAGAGTGATGATGGTGATGATGATGGTAGTGTATAAGGAGGTAGAGTGATGATGGTGATGATGATGGTAGTGTATAAGGAGGTAGAGTGATGATGATGGTGATGATGGTAGTGTATAAGGAGGTAGAGTGATGATGGTGATGATGATGGTGATGATGGTAGTGTATAAGGAGGTAGAGTGATGATGGTGATGATGATGGTGATGATGATGGTAGTGTATAAGGAGGTAGAGTGATGATGGTGATGATGATGGTGATGATGATGGTAGTGTATAAGGAGGTAGAGTGATGATGGTGATGATGATGGTGATGATGATGGTAGTGTATAAGGAGGTAGAGTGATGATGGTGATGATGATGGTAGTGTATAAGGAGGTAGAGTGATGATGGTGATGATGATGGTAGTGTATAAGGAGGTAGAGTGATGATGGTGATGATGATGGTAGTGTATAAGGAGGTAGAGTGATGATGATGGTGATGATGGTAGTGTATAAGGAGGTAGAGTGATGATGGTGATGATGATGGTGATGATGATGGTAGTGTATAAGGAGGTAGAGTGATGATGGTGATGATGATGGTGATGATGATGGTAGTGTATAAGGAGGTAGAGTGATGATGGTGATGATGATGGTAGTGTATAAGGAGGTAGAGTGATGATGGTGATGATGATGGTAGTGTATAAGGAGGTAGAGTGATGATGGTGATGATGATGGTAGTGTATAAGGAGGTAGAGTGATGATGGTGATGATGATGGTAGTGTATAAGGAGGTAGAGTGATGATGGTGATGATGATGGTAGTGTATAAGGAGGTAGAGTGATGATGGTGATGATGATGGTAGTGTATAAGGAGGTAGAGTGATGATGGTGATGATGATGGTAGTGTATAAGGAGGTAGAGTGATGATGGTGATGATGATGGTAGTGTATAAGGAGGTAGAGTGATGATGGTGATGATGATGGTAGTGTATAAGGAGGTAGAGTGATGATGGTGATGATGATGGTAGTGTATAAGGAGATAGAGTGATGATGGTGATGATGATGGTAGTGTATAAGGAGGTAGAGTGATGATGGTGATGATGGTGATGATGATGGTAGTGTATAAGGAGGTAGAGTGATGATGGTGATGATGATGGTAGTGTATAAGGAGGTAGAGTGATGATGGTGATGATGATGGTAGTGTATAAGGAGGTAGAGTGATGATGGTGATGATGATGGTAGTGTATAAGGAGGTAGAGTGATGATGGTGATGATGATGGTAGTGTATAAGGAGGTAGAGTGATGTATGTTGATGGCTCTGCAGATTCATTTGGTTGAATTTTTGGAAACTCATCTTTTAAATATATATTGTTTGACCCTGTGATGTCATAATGTGTTGTTTAGAGGGATCACAGCTCATCTGATGGACTGCAGGGACGTACCACACCTTTACATCCTGCTCCTTTAACTCGCTCGCTTACATTTTAATGACCACAGAGTTACAGAGCAAACAAGATGGACACTTTTCATATATATCTCTCTCTCTCTCTCTCTCCCCTGCACTCTGTGTGTATGTGTGTAGGAGACATATATTGAGATCCAGACAGAACACTTGCCCCAGTTGTTGTTGAGGATGGTGTCGTCCATCACGCTGCAGCTCGGAGCTCTCAGTCTGCCGGAGCTCACACACTGTCTGTGTCTCTGCTCCAAGATCCTCAGCAAGGTCCAGCCTCCGCTCGTCTCACCGCTCGTCCTCCCGTCCAGCGGCTCCACCCGAGAGCAGGACACACAGCAGGTCAGTATACACACACGCTCACACACACACTGCTGGACATTTCACTCACACTGTCACACACAGCTAAAGCCTGAAGAAAGACAGACAGAAAAAAGTAGGTGACAAGACAAAAACAAAAAAGAATAAAAATCAGTTACTGCTTTATTTATACATTTCCCTGAATAATTTTTTTCTTTTCTTTCCCAGGTTGCCCCATCGTCTCTGGATGTCATGGTCAGTGAGGATGTGTTTGAGGACAGGGAAAGTCCTTTACTCGTCCGTTCACCTGAGAGCAGCTTTACAGACTTTGTTCAGTACGAGGGGGTGGAGTCTTATGACCACGCCCCTCCACAGTCCAATCCCAGACTCCAGACCAGTTCTGCTGCAGCCTCTAAAACTCAGGGTGCCCCAGTGATGCAGCGCTGCCTCGAGCACTTCCAGCACTTCCTGTGCAGACTGGTGGAGCTCTACATCGCCCCGGGTCACACAGGGGGTGGGGTTAACCTGGAGGAGGCGGAGTTGCCGGACAGGCTGTGTGTATTTGATCAGAAGGAGTGTGTGTCTGCGTTCACGGCTGCGTGTCAGCTCTTCCTGGAGTGTTCCAGTTTCCCCGTGTACGTCGCCGAGGGAAACCTGAAGTCTCCCAGCAGAGACGAGCAGGAAGGTTAGAGTGGAGTTTAAACTTAACACTGTCTTTTATTTGTTTATTATTATTATTGTTTTAGGATTAATCTAGTTTTAATTTTCTTTGTGTTATATTACTGTTTTATTTATCATTGGTTGCACTTGTTTATTTATTATTTGTTTATTATTAATTATTACTGTATATAGTCACTGATATAAATGAATAATGTCAATGGCACCGATGATGTCAGACAGTGGAGGTGTGACTCCGCCTCCCCGCTGGCTCCAGTCTTTGATGAACGCCTGTTTCTCCGAGCTGGACTTCAGCGTCCGTGCTGTGGCCATCTCCCTCCTCATGGACCTGGTGGGTTTGACTCAGTCTGTCGCCATGGTAACGGCAGAACGGGTGGGCGTGGCCGACTCCTCCCAGCCGATGAGCCCGAGTCAGGGCCGTGTTGCCGTGGTGATCAGGCCGCCACTCACGCAGGGGATGTTAAAGCACATCGCCGACAACACCGACTTCTTCAAGGTGACACATTAATCTGTCTTTCTACATTTCTCTCCTTTATTTTTTCCTCTCTTTCACTTTTCTTCTTCCTGTCTTTTCTCACTTGTCTCTCTTCCTCTTCTCTTCTACTCTTTGTCCTGCTCTTTATCAGTGATATTCTACCTTTTCCTCTACTATCACTTTATTATTTTTATCATTTTTTCTCTTTTTGCTCTCTCTCTCTCTCCCTCTCTCTCTCTCTTTCTCATATTCCTTGTTTTTTCTGTAGTTTAGTGTTTAATGTTTATAGTTTAGACCCCAGGCTCTGAAAGTCGATGTGCAGAGCAAAGTCATAATTATGGATCTTATATTAATATTAAATATCTATAGGAATTATTTCTCTGATGCATAAAATGATGTATAATTTATAATTTATAATGGTCAACTGTCTTCATCTGTGCTCAAAAAAATGAACTGTTCCAGTGTCCAGCATTACATTAGATTAACGTTTCACATCTAAGCATAAAGCCAGCGAGTTACACATCAGGTGCAGTCAAGCTGTCAAAACAACAGGATGGTCTGTGTGAGAGCCACCATCCTGACCTGTGTGAGAGCCACCATCCTGACCTGTGTGAGATCCACCATCCTGACCTGTGTGAGATCCACCATCCTGACCTGTGTGAGCGCCACCATCCTGACCTGTGTGAGCGCCACCATCCTGACCTGTGTGAGAGCCACCATCCTGACCTGTGTGAGAGCCACCATCCTGACCTGTGTGAGCGCCACCATCCTGACCTGTGTGAGAGCCACCATCCTGACCTGTGTGAGAGCCACCATCCTGACCTGTGTGAGAGCCACCATCCTGACCTGTGTGAGAGCCACCATCCTGACCTGAATGGTGTTGTGGGAGGTGCTCAGTGCCCAGAGTACAGTGTGGTACAGATTAAGAGTGAGTTTGTTGACTGAGTGTGTGGGTTAATGATCGAGACCGAAAGGATGCTGATGAAGGAAGAGGTTTATTTGTAAGTTTTAGACATTAAAAAGTTTTCAATGAGCTCTGAGGTGGTTTCTTATTCTCCATGTGCTCTAGAAGCTCTAGAGGACTGTTCAGAGAAGGTCTTGAGGTGCGGCGTACTAGGCCACATTAGGTAGAGCAGACATCACGCAGCAGCTCAGAGCACTGTGCTGAATCCTCATGTCTTCAGCTGAATACCACTGAGCAGTTATCCGATCATAACACTCCACTCTGCAGATGGTGGCAATGCCGTTATATCCTCCGACCACGAACAGGCGATCGTCCAGCACCTCGATGCCAAAGTTGCTGCTTCGGGTCATCATGGGTGGAATGTGTCTCCATGTGTTGCTCTGAGAATTATACGCCTCTCCATTATCCACGATCAGCACCATCAAACCCCCCCCCCCCCACACACAGCATAGAGCTGTTCTCCGTATGCGATCACGCCCACTCCACTCCTTCTGCTCAACATGCGGGGGATGAGCGTCCACTGGTCAGTCTGAGGACAGTAATACTCCGCTGTGAACAAACACTCAATCCCATTAAACCCTATGTACATCTACATATGTACACTCTGTCCACTGATTATCCTCGGGTTGGTTTCGCTCGGCCGTGTTAATCCGTTCGTTTCCATTGAATCCCATCGCATAGATTTGACCGTCCAGCACACACACAGCGCTGAGAGTGCATGGGGCCAAGACGAGCCCAGGTTCTGGTGATGGGGTCAAACCCACTGATACTGCTGAAGTAATTTACTCAGTCAAATCCTCTGATGCAGTACAGGAAGCCGTTCAGAAACACCGTCCCATGATAGGCACGTAGGCTCTCTTCGACGCACGTCATGCTGACCCAGAAATCTGCTCACGTATCGTACGCTTCTATTGCGTTGGTGGGACCGCTGCGGCTCCAGCCACCAATGGTCAACAGGACGGCGCCGGGCAGGCGGGGTCACATCAGTTCCGAGCTGAGAGAGTCGTTCCGGTCGAGGCCGTAGATTCTCGTCAGAACCCCCTCGAGGATTGGGCAGGCCACGTCGTCTTTCACTAAAACGTTGTTCCTCACGTTATTTATAAAGTAGTCTGTGGAAGTAGCCCCATGCACACTTTGGGCAGAAACACAGCCATGTGTGCTCTCTGCTCCTGCAGCGCATGTTCCATCCAGCGTAAGCTGGCCTCAAACACCACATTCACGTGTTTCACGTTCAGCTTTTCATTCTCGATGATCTCACTCAATTGCTCAACTGTCAGGTCCAGGAACTCCTCAGAGACGTGCACCGTCTCCTCAAAGTGGTGCAAGATGAAGTGGAAGGCCTGCTCCCACAACAACTGGAGGAAGTAGAAGTCAGCAAAATGCCAGATGCCGATGCAGTTCTCCAGACAGAGCTGAGCCTTCAGGAACGCGCAGCACTCACCAGGTCGCTCACCGCCAGGTAATTGGCGGCGATCAACAGAGACTGGACGTTTTCCTCCGTGATGTTAACACAATGTTTATACGTGTACTCCATTATCAGCTGCATTATCTCAGAGGAGACCTCAGTGACGCTGTACTCATACTGCTCTAGAGGATCCCAGCTGTTAGCTAACAGAACCCTGAAGTACGAGCTGCAGCCACAAAGGATGTTCTTGTGCCCGTGAAACTCTACACCATTCCTCAAAGTGTTCATCTGCCCAAAGAAGAAGGAGGACAGGGGCTGGTCCAGCTGTCCAGCAGAGCCGCAGTCTTCCGCCTCCAGTTCATCCAGAGACTCCTCACTGGAACCAGAGAGCTAGTATGGAGAGCAGCAGCCAGTGGATTATTACACACAATTGAAGGACTGGGGCTGGACAAAGCATTGTTTTTAATGGACACAAAAATGCTGGACATTTCTGGATTACCAGACTTTTACCGTGGACTTTTTTAAAACCTGGAACTGTTTTAAGAAGCAGAACAAGGGCTGCAGAACGCTACACTGGCTTCTGGAGGAGCCTCTGGTGTATGGCGGGCGACTGGACATCTCTAGTGTGACCGTCCCTGCACTGGGATTGTTATGTTATGTTATATTAGGGATTGTTATGCTCCGGGAGCTTGTGAACATCGCAGGGTCAGACTTGTCGAGGGCAGAGGACCGGGCAGCGCGTATGGGACTGCGGTCCCTGCGTGTTGTCAATCAGCTCCTACACCGCTGGAAATGTGCATTAACATCAGAGGAGCGTGTTCAGCTGATGGACTATCAGCGCACAGGTCCTGCAGAGGACGAACCCTTTCCCCAGCTGAACATCTCTCCTGACCTCGACGGGTGTGCAGGCCCCCTCCTGGAGTGCCGGGGTGAAGGGGAGATGGACTTTGGGTCAGTGTCGGGGAAGCTGCTCTACAGAGCGTGTGTAAAGGTTTTAAATAAGAAGAAGCTGAGTGGGAGGGTGGACACCCCATGGAGAAGTGTACATGGTTTTACTGATGATTTTAAACCAGAGTGGACGCACTGTATAAACCACCGTTAACTAAAAAAGCTGCCGACCTCCAGTGGAGGATTTTACACTGTATTATCTCTGTGAACTCTTTTATTTCTGTTTTAAACCCTGATGTTGCACATGATTGTCCTTTTTGTTCACAGAGAGAAACAGTTTTTCATGCTTTTATTCACTGCTCCAGGTTACAGTCACTGTTTGTGTTTTTACGGAGCATTTTAAGGTCTTTTAATGTTGTTTTTACTTTTCAGTGTTTTATTTTTGGTTTTAAGTTTGTCAGGAAACACCGGTTCAGGTGCCAATTAATTAATCAAAATTAATCAAAATTAATTAAAATTAATCAGGTGCTGATTAATTTTATATTTGGTCAGGCCAAAATGGTGATATACCTGAGCCAGAAAAAACAAATTGCACAAAAATGCCATAAGAATTCTGAAAAGGTTGATGAAATCTAGAATTTTAATTGATTTTAACTTTTACAAGAGTATGAATTAATCTACCTCTCTCTCTCTCTCTCTCTCTCTTTCTCTCTCTCTCTCTCATCCCTCCGGTGTAGGGTGTGGCGGTGTTGTTGTGGGATCAGTTGGGTGAAGCAACTCCTCAGCATCATCAGCGCAGTGTGGAACTTTTCTATCAGCTTCACAACCTCGTTCCCTCATCCAGCATCTGCGAGGACGTCATCAGTAACCAGCTCATGCACAGAGACAAGGTGAGGCTCTTTAATATTCATAAAACATTCATATTGTAATGCATGGAACAGATCTGGTCACATGTTTGCATCACTTCCTAAACAGCCCTCTGTTTTTTCATCCTTTCAGAGGATCCGTTTGGAGGCCCATGTGAAATTCTCTGTCTTGTGGCATCTAACCCGAGACCTGAACATCACCAAGTCTTCACCTTTCAGCCGAACCTTTGACAGGTGAGATACCACCTTCAGGACATGCAGTGGTTAGAGGAGTTTATCGGTTATCAAGAACTTGTATTCTGATCAGGGGAGAAGTCTTTCCTGTTCAGTGACTGATCTCCAATATAAAAGTGAGGGAATCACTCTGTAGACTGGCCGGTGACGTGAACTTTAAACCTTGATTCAGAGGTTAATTTCATCATGTTGGACTTCCTGCAGGTCTCTCTTCATCATGTTGGACAGTCTGAGTTTTTGGGACGATTCTGCGAGTGCTGTGGGACGGGCGTGGCTCAATCAAGTGCTCCAGAGACACGATATCGCCCGAGTTCTCGAGCCACTTCTGCTGCTGCTGCTGCATCCAAAAACTCACCGTGTGTCCATCCAGCGTGTTCAGGCTCAGCGCCACTGGACCTGGGCCTTTCCCGACCCTCCGGCACCGGGACCAGAGCCACATGCAGCTGGATGCTTGGAAGGCGCAGGCTGCTCTGACCGTGAGTGTGGTTTAGATGCTGAGAGGTAAATTCTTTTCTGACCGTTTTCCAAGCTCTATTTTTATAATTTGTTCTGTCCTACAGATTATTGTATGTCTCAAGAAAACCTGAAGGGCCAAGTCCTTCCTCTGGATGATATGGAGCCCTTCAGCCTAACCGTGAACCCTTTAAGTGACAGTCTGTCACTTCTGAGCCTCAGCATCGAAAACTTACATTTATGTGGTGAATATCAAGGCCCCGACCAGCAGGGGGAGCCACCGAGCTCAGAGTCTGCTGGCTCCCAGTCCTCCACTGTGGATAATGGTAGCTTGAGTGAGCTGGAAGGAAGCGGTAGTGCTGTTAACACGTGTGATCAGGCAACACAGGAGGCAGAATTAGAGGATGAGTCCATAAACACAGCTGTTTCCGTGATTCTCGCTGAACTGCTGGACAGGGTGGTGCAAATAGTGGAGGACAGTTCGGTTGAGACACCTTCACCTCCAGAAGTTTGGACTCGAACTGACTCGGACAGTTCCAACACCTCGGAAGCATCTGTTGAAGCTCAGGTCAACATGGGACCCTTTTCAGGTAACCATTGTCGAACACTTCCTGAATTGGTGGCTGGTGGCACACTGGAATTTCTCACAGTTCCTTCATTATGTGATGAACCTCGTGAAGGAATAACAAGACACAGTTCCTCGCCTTCCATCGTCACGCTTCCTGATAGTAGTGGAAATGGTACTCCAGAGCTGAGCTTGCACCCAGATGACCCTCGGTCCCGAAAACGCAGCCACAGCAGCACGCAGCTTAGCCTCAAAGGTAAAATCATGGAACGCCTCACTGACAAATCTCCTGGAGCCAAGCCCAAGGTCAAGAAGAACAAGAAGAAAGAGGAGGAACGTCGAAAGTCAAACCAGGCAGATAAGAATCGCCCCCCCAGTATCTTCTTTGGCGACAGCTTGGACTTGGAGAATTGGTACAGCTGTGGAGAGGGCGAGGTTTCTGAGATTGAGAGTGATACCGGATCTCCTGGTGCCGGAGCCGGTGGAGTCTCCAGCTCGTCCAGATCTTCTTCGTGTATTACTCGTTTTAACATTCACCCCCTTTACCAGCACGTCCTACTGTATGTGCAGGTCTACGATTCCTCTCGGACTCTTCATGCTCTTTCTGCCATAGCTGCCATGTTACGCACAGCTCCTGCTGGCTTCGTCAGTGCGATCTCGACCACCAGCATCAACAACACTTACACACCTCAGCTCTCACTTCTTCAAAACCTTCTAGCTCGACATCGTGTTTCCGTCATGGGTAAAGATTTTTATTGCCCCATTCCCCAGGATTCACATTCACATTCCTTTCGCAGTGCCATGTACCTGGAGATAATCATCTCTCTGTGCCTGTACTTCTTGAGGAGCTATTATTCAGCACACATTCCAGTGGCTCCGCAGGATCTGGTGGGGAACCGTGCCATGCAGCTGGCCAGCGTTGAGGTCCTGACACTGCTTTTCAGTGAGCTTACCAAGGTGACGGGCGGCTCGGCTAAAGGGTTCGCCAGCTTCATCAGTGATGTCCTTTCCAAGTGCAAGGTGCAGAAGGTGGCACTGCACTGCCTGCTCTCCTCCATCTTCAGTGCTCAGAAGTGGCATGAGCAGCGTGTGCGTGGAACCAACCTGCCCGCCGTCGAGGAGGGACTGTCCGAGGACAGCATCATCAACTTGTCTGAAGACCAGCTGGATGGATGCAGTGGTTTACAGTCTCAACTCCTTCGTCTCCTTCAGAGCCTCATTGTACTCGAGCATCATGTTTTGGTCCCTGGAGACGAGAGTGGAGAGGCGGGTCCTGGAGCGGGGAATTCAGGAAGTGGAGGTGGACCCGGGGCTGGTTGTGGTGGTTTTGAGATTCTGGGTGGAGAAGTGGAACATGTGAATCCTCAACAGCCAATGGCATCATTGCAGTACCTGCATGGGCAACCAATTACAGCGCAGGGTATGTTTTTATGTGCTGTGATACGGGCTCTGCACCAGCACCACACCTGTAAGATGCACCCACAGTGGATCGGCCTCGTCACGTCCACGCTGCCCTACATGGGTCGGGTTCTGCGTCGCGTGGTCGCTTCGGTGACACTGCAGCTCTGCAGGAACCTGGACCACCTGATCCAGCAGTACCGCTATGAGACAGGAATCACAGACACCAGGTACGCCCACTAGCACCCCATGGTACTGCAGGTTAGTATCCACAAGCTTGTCAGGAAAATGTGGGTTTTGGGAAAGTTATTCAGCGTGTTGTATTTTTAGGCCCCAGTGGATAGCGCTGTGTATTCCTCCTGATCTGATCCTCACTGTGCTGGAGGGAGTCACGGCCATCATCCATTACTGCCTGCTGGACTCGTCCTCTCAGTACCACCAGGTGGGGGTGCTGTTCTGCTACAAACTCACTTATTCCTATGTCAAGGAATGTACATGTGATGTGATCGCTTTTCTTCCTTTCTGTGTGTGGGTGGGTGTGGGTGTGGGTGTGTTGTGTCTCACAGCTCCAGGTGAGTGTGGATCAGAAGCATCTGGCTGAAGCACGCTCAGGTATCCTGTCCATCCTCCACACCATCATGTCCTCTGTCACACTGCTGTGGAGTGCACTTTACCTGGCTGACCGCTCGGAGCGACCCAACGGTGCCACCTGCAGCTTCAACATCAACCTGGGGTCCACTAAGGTGAGAAGACACACCTGGAGGAATCCACATACTTAATACACATAAGACAGACAGACTTAATGGAAGCTAACATTTATTATTTATTTGATTGTTTATTTTATAAATGGCTTTGAGTTATGAAGGGTTCGATGTTCATGTGTGATACATTCACACAAGGTTATAAAAGTCTGGAGTATAAATGCAAGAAAAATATGAGTTACATTTGCTGGACTTTTCTTTCTACAGAATCTCCGACAGCAGATCCTGGAGCTGCTCGGCCCGATCTCTATGAACCACGGAACTCACTTCATGGCCGCCATCGCTTACGTCTGGAACGAAAGAAAACTGCACAAAACTCCTGCCAGGAACAAGGTGCACATCAAACCCAGAGATCAATCATTTACTGTGTGATGGAGATATACATGTGAGTTTATTGTGTTTGTGTGTGCGTGCGTGCGTGTGTGTATGCGTGCGTGTGCGTGTCCGTGTGTGTGTAGGTGATTCCTACAGCAAGTGATGAACAGCTCCTCCTGGTGGATTTGGTGAGGAGTGTTAATGCCATGCGCACTGAAACCGTCATGCACACAGTCAAGGAGGTTCTCAAACAGCCGCCGGCCATCGCCAAGGAGAAGGTCCTCTTTACTACATAATAATAATAATAATAATAATAATAATAATAATAATAATAATAATAAATATAGTTTAATGTACACAGCACCTGTTTTCAGCCCAGGGTTGCTGTGCAGTCTTGGAAAAAGAAACTAAAATAATACACAATCATCTGCAGACTTTAATGATAGGATTTATACAGAATTATTTATGGATAATTTTGTTTCTCTGAGCTTTCAGCAAAATCTGATTCCTTTAATATTCTATAATTTATAAATATATACTAGTGTCAAATGTATGAGTATCTTTCTCTCTCTCTGCCTCTCTCTCTCTCTCTCTCTATATATGTATATATATATATATATATATATATATATATTTTGTTTTTCTCTCTCTCTCTCTGGTGCATGCTGGGAGTGGGTGTGGTTTGACTGAGAGCGTGTGAGTGAGCGTCTGCAGGTTTCTCTCAGACTTTGTCTTTTCTAATCACTTGTTTAGATAGTTGAAAGTTATTATTGTAAAGTCCGTGCCTGTGCACGGTGTGTGTGTGTGTGTTTCGGCACCATGGCGTCTCCCCCTGTGAGGGCAGCGTCCTCCCTTACCTTCAGGAACGGGTTCAGGTGTGTTCCTGAGTTGAATGTCTCAGTTGAAGATGTTCTCCTCGCTGCAGAACAGACTGGTTTTGAAAACATTATCTCGGCTTCACGTGAACAAAGCGGTTGTTGTCTTTTTGAAAACCGAAAACTTGGTAAACTCCCTGGTTATAAGCGGCATCTGGGTGAAAGAGACGTATGTTCACATCACTCTACTCTCTGCCCCGGTCACTAAACTCACCATCTCTAATGTTCCCACATTTGTTGGTAACAAGGTCATCAAAAAGGAACCAGTAAGATTTGGTAAAATCATTGGAAACGTAAAATCAGTCTCACTGGGTTGTAAAAACGCAGCATTAAAACACGTCACGTCTTTTAGGAGACAGGCCTTCTAATGATCAGAGCAAACATCCATGATATGGAATTTTTATTCGTTAACGTCACTGCTCCTAAAACTGGTAATGAGTGAACTTCTTTAACACTGTTAATAACGCACTGATTTCTTCCACACAAGACACTTTACTTGTCGTTGGTGGGGATTTTAACTGCACACTGGATTTCACTATGGACAGAAATGGTGAAGAACCTCATTACCAATCTGCAAAAGATCCAGAGGAAGTGATGCCTCAGTGATGCCTCAGTGATGCCTCAGACCCGGCAGAGATGAGGAGACTAGCAGCAACTTTCTACTCAGCCTTATATTCTGAGGAACATACAGAAGAATGATGCTCTATTTAACATCATGCCTTCACTGGATGACGAACACAAAAAAGAACTGGACTCAAAACTGACCTTTGAGGAAGTGACGGCTGCAGTTTAGCAGCTTTCCTCTGGACGAGCACCAGGGATAGATGGACTACCCATTGATTCCTACAAAACCTTTTGGACAGTTATAGGCAGAGACTTCTTTGATACACTTGGAGAAATTCACAAGGCCAAAAATCTTCCCCAAAGTTGTCAGCGTGCTGCAATCTCTCTACTTCCAAAGAAAGGAGACCTTTGTTTACTCAAGAACTGGAGACCGGTTTCTCTTTTGTGCTCAGATTACAAGATCATCTCAAAATGTCTTGCTAATAGACTTAAGAACTCCTTAGACAATTTAATACACAGGAGTCAGTCCTACTGTGTACCAAAGAGGTCCATTTACTACGAGACGTCCTCGACTACTCAGAAGTATACAGGGTCGATGTGGGTCTCTTCTCTCTTGACTAGGAGAAAGCTTTCGACAGAGTAGACCACCAGTATTTATTCAAAGCCCTGGAACATTATGGCTTCAGTGGATATTTCCTGTCATGGATTAAAATCTTGTACACAGATGCCTGTTGCATGATTAAAGTTGGAGGAGGACTGAGTACACCAATCATGATGAGGAGAGGGATCAGACAGGGCTGTCCAATGTCCGGTCAGCTGTACAGCCTCGCGATAGACCCTCTGCTGTATCTGTCAGGGTGAACAGGACACCTGAGGCCATTAAAATTTCAGCGTACGCAGACGACATCACAGTCATAATCAAGACACAGGAAGACATTGAAGCTACACAAAGGGCTCTGAAAACATATGGAAGAGCCTCTTCAAAAAGACTGAAAGCATTGTGATCTGGATTTAGAGAGAACCCACCTGATCTTCCAGAAAACATCCAGTGGGGAACAACTGGGATAAAGTGACTGGGAGTGAACCTCGGAAAAGATGGTTTCAAAATCAAAAACTGGGACGGGCTAATAGAGAAAATTAATGTTAAACTGGCCAAATGGAGATGGGCGTTACCCCAGTTATCTTACAGGGGAAGAGTTCTGATCATCAACAACCTCATCGCGTCGATGATGTGGCAAAAATTCACGGTTCTGGATCCACGAAAGTACCTGACTGATGAGATCCAAAGAACTCTTGTCGACGACTTCTGGTCAGGACAACACTGGCTGAGAGCTGCAGTTCTCTACCTCCCAGTTCATGAAGGAGGACAGGGATTAATCCACATACAATCCAGACTGGCAGCCTTTCATCTACAAACAGCACAACATCTTCTCTACCACAAACACCACCAGTAGATAGACGTGGCACACGCCCTGCTGAGAAAGACGGGAGGAATGAGCCTGGACAAACACCTGTTCACCCTGTCCTTAAAGAGAATAGACATGGAAGGACTCACGTCCTTTTACAAAAATGTACTTCAGACATGGCAGACCCTTTCCTCTTCAATAGAACGAGAAATACCTGACCAGTGGCTCTTTGAAGAACCTTTGTTTTTCAGTCTGCTCCTCACCACAGAGATGCTACAGTCAGTTACCCTCAGGTCTGCTCTGAAGGATTCAGGACTCCTCAAAACTCGTCACTTCAGAAGAGGATCAGGCTGGATAACAGCTGAGGAACTAGCCGACAAAATGAGATTCAAATCTACACGCCTAGCCTAGCGCTTTTTAAATGAAAACTACTAACTCTGATCACTCCAGAAGTAGGAGCTTTCAGCACTGTGGGTAAAAAAGCTCTCTATAGAATGTGTGTCAAACAACTCAACTATCAATGGCTTACAGATGTTAGAAGCACCAAATGGTCAGAAGTGCTGGACCTGGGCTTTTCTCCAAAAGGCAGCTGGAGACCCCTGTACAAGAGACCCATTAAAAAAAAGGTAGGAGATCTACAGTGGAGAATTGTACATGGGATATTAGCTACATTAGCACATTGCTCGACTGGTGTCTTCAGAACAACAAGGATGTCCCTTCTGTGGAGTTTCTGAAAATGTTTTCCATATCTTCATTGAATGTCCACATCTGTCTGCAGTACTAAGGCTAGTAGAAGCCTGGGGACAACAACTTACGGGCTTCTATAACAAATCACTGTTCATACACGGACCAAAATACTCTGCAAAAAACACAAGAAAACGTTTTACTGAACTTTTTATACGGCGATGCTAAGCTAGCGATCTGGGTGAGCAGAAAACAGAAGGAGGTGTAGTGGATGATCCGGTGTTAATGCTGAGAGGATTAATAAGGAGAAGGTTAAGTGTAGAACATGCCTACTACACACTGGTGAATAATGAGTTCTATCAGGTTTGGGGTGATGATGATCTTGTATGTAAACCTGATGGGCGGGGCTTCACTTTAATCTGAACTCTGTTGTTTTTCTGCCTGACTATGAATTGATCTGGAAAATACTCTGATGTTTTCTTTCAATTAATACTGACTTTATTTTTCTAGTCTTTCTTTCTTCTCTTTCTGTTTTTCTTATTCCTTCTTTCTCATATATTTATTTATTTTATGAAGTTATGCTTTGCTTGTGATATTTCTTTCTTCTTTTTAATATTTTTGCATCTATGACGTGTTTTTTGTTTATATTTGAATTTGCACTGATTTGTGCTTTAACTTTTTTGTAAATAAAGTGAGGTTTAAAAGTCAAGTCTCTTTTTCTCTCTCTCTCTGCCTGTCTCTCTCTCTCTCTCTCTCTCTCTCTCTACCTGTCTCTCTCTCTCTGTCTGTCTGTCTCTCTCTCTCTCTTAACAGAAACATCTTTCTCTTGAAGTCTGCATGCTTCAGTTTTTCTATGCGTATGTTCAGAGGTGAGTTGGGGATGAAACAGACTCGTTAGTAAACGATGTGTAATTATCAGTAATTAGAGAGTAATTAAGTGATTAATTAATGATGATGTTCTGCAGGATTCCGGTGTGTAGTTTAGTCGACAGTTGGCCCTCACTGCTCTCACTGCTGAAAGACTCGGTTCAGCTCGGCCTTCCTGCTCCGGGGCAATTCCTCATTCTTGGGTAACACACACGCACGGGCACACACGCGCACACACACACATATGCGCGCACACACACGTGCACGCACACACGCGCGCGCACACTGTATCTCAGGTGTAACAGATGTTCAGTTATTTGTATGAAGCTGTTACTTGGCTCTGTGTTCCTGTGTTGAATATTTTAGCGTTCTGAATGAATTCATCCTGAAGAACCCGACTCTGGAGAGTAAGAAGGACCAGCGTGAGCTGCAGGTGAGAGGACAAGGCTGGTGGTAGTGACCAGGGTCAGCAGATGATGACAGCTTACAGTAAATGATGTTGTTTTACACAGAACAGAAATCCTGATGGGTTTTTCTTAACAGGACGTGACCCATAAGATCGTGGAGGCCATCGGGACGATCGCAGGTTCCTCTCTGGAACAAACAACGTGGTTGAGGAGGAACCTGGAGGTGAAACCATCTCCTCAGATTGTGGTGGATGGAGCAGAGCTGGATTCAGACGTAGAGGGTGAGAGAGGGAGACAGACAGAGAGAGAGAGGGAGACAGAGAGAGAGAGAGAGGGAGACAGAGAGTGGGTGTTGTAGCATGAGCATTATTATTACTGTGTGTGCATGCGTGTGTGTGTGTGTGCGTGCGTGCGTGTGTGTGCGTGCGTGCGTGTGTGTGCGTGCGTGCGTGTGTGTGTGTGTGTGCGTGCGTGCGTGTGTGTGTGTGTGCGTGCGTGCGTGTGTGTGTGTTTCAGATCTAATGCTCACAGTGATGGAGGCGTCCAGTTTTACTCCCTCAGTCTACAGTGTTCACGCCCTCACACTGCTAGCAGAGGTAACCTCAACATGTCACACACACACACGACACCATGTGTGTATGTGTAGTTGTGATTAACGTGTGTGTGTGTGTGTCCATGCAGGTCTTGGCTCACTTGTTGGACATGGTGTTCTACAGTGATGAAAAAGAGAGAGTGATCCCCCTGCTGGTCAACATCATGCATTACGTTGTGCCATATTTACGCAACCACAGGTACACACACACACTCTGATGTTCTCAATATTGGTGATGTTCTCTGTGTTGGTGGTGATGTTCTCTGTGTTGGTGGTGATGTTCTCTGTGTTGGTGGTGATGTTCTCTGTGTTGATTGTTCTCTGTGCTGGTGGTGATGTTCTCTGTGTTGATTGTTCTCTGTGTTGATTGTTCTCTGTGTTGATTGTTCTCTGTGCTGGTGGTGATGTTCTCTGTGTTGATTGTTCTCTGTGTTGATTGTTCTCTGTGTTGGTGGTGATGTTCTCTGTGTTGATTGTTCTCTGTGCTGGTGGTGATGTTCTCTGTGTTGGTGGTGATGTTCTCTGTGTTGATTGTTCTCTGTGCTGGTGGTGATGTTCTCTGTGTTGATTGTTCTCTGTGCTGGTGGTGATGTTCTCTGTGCTTGTGGTGATGTTCTCTGTGCTGGTGATGATGTTCTCTGTGTTGGTGTTGTTCTCTGTGCTTGTGTTGATGTTCTCTGTGTTGGTGATGTTCTCTGTGCTGGTGGTGATGTTTTCTGTGTTGGTGATGTTCTCTGTGCATGTGTTGATGTTCTCTGTGTTGATGTTCTCTGTGTTGGTGGTGATGTTCTCTGTGTTGGTGGTGATGTTCTCTGTGTTGATTGTTCTCTGTGCTGGTGGTGATGTTCTCTGTGTTGGTGGTGATGTTCTCTGTGCTGGTGGTGATGTTCTCTGTGTTGGTGGTGATGTTCTCTGTGTTGATTGTTCTCTGTGCTGGTGGTGATGTTCTCTGTGTTGGTGGTGATGTTCTCTGTGTTGATTGTTCTCTGTGCTGGTGGTGATGTTCTCTGTGTTGATTGTTCTCTGTGCTGGTGGTGATGTTCTCTGTGTTGATTGTTCTCTGTGCTGGTGGTGATGTTCTCTGTGCTTGTGGTGATGTTCTCTGTGCTGGTGATGATGTTCTCTGTGTTGGTGTTGTTCTCTGTGCTTGTGTTGATGTTCTCTGTGTTGGTGATGTTCTCTGTGCTGGTGGTGATGTTTTCTGTGTTGGTGATGTTCTCTGTGCATGTGTTGTTCTCTGTGCTTGTGTTGATGTTCTCTGTGTTGGTGATGTTCTCTGTGCATGTGTTGATGTTCTCTGTGTTGATGTTCTCTGTGCTGGTGGTGATGTTCTCTGTGCTGGTGGTGATGTTCTCTGTGCTGGTGGTGATGTTCTCTGTGCTGGTGGTGATGTTCTCTGTGCTTGTGGTGATGTTCTCTGTGCTGGTGGTGATGTTCTCTGTGGTGGTGATGATGTTCTCTGTGTTGGTGGTGATGTTCTCTGTGGTGGTGATGTTCTCTGTGCTGGTGGTGATGTTCTCTGTGCTTGTGGTGATGTTCTCTGTGCTGGTGGTGATGTTCTCTGTGCTTGTGGTGATGTTCTCTGTGCTGGTGGTGATGTTCTCTGTGCTGGTGGTGATGTTCTCTGTGCTTGTGGTGATGTTCTCTGTGTTGGTGGTGATGTTCTCTGTGCTTGTGTTGATCTCTGTGGTGATGTTCTCTGTGCTTATGTTGATGTTCTCTGTGGTGATGTTCTCTGTGCTTGTGTTGATGTTCTCTGTGGTGATGTTCTCTGTGCTTGTGTTGATGTTCTCTGTGGTGATGTTCTCTGTGCTTGTGTTGATGTTCTCTGTGGTGATGTTCTCTGTGCTTGTGTTGATGTTCTCTGTGGTGATGTTCTCTGTGCTTATGTTGATGTTCTCTGTGGTGATGTTCTCTGTGCTTGTGTTGATGTTCTCTGTGGTGGTGATGTTCTTGATGTTGAGATTTAGGATTCCTCCTCTGTGTTCTTCTCCTGTTGCAGTGCCCACAATGCTCCGAGTTACCGGGCGTGTATTCAGCTCCTGAGCAGTCTGAGTGGATATCAGTACACACGACGAGCGTGGAAGAAAGAAGCCTTCGACCTCTTCATGGATCACACCTTCTTCCAGATGGACGCTTCGTGTGTGAGCTTGTGAGCGACGTGACTTATCATTAAACACAAAAACCTATAAATATTATACAGGGTGGGGCGCAAAAACTTTTTGAATGAAAGAAAAATTGTGGCTGATAAACAAAATTTATTTTTTTGATAATGAAAGAACATAATTTCAAATGATGCTGTTTTATACAAAATATCTTGAAGGTGGTGTTCACCGTTCTCTATGCACTGATGCACCCGATCTCTGACGTGTCCCTCTACACGTTCCAACATGTCCACCGGAATTCGGGCTATTTCCTGCCGAATAACATTCTTCAGCTGAAGCAGGTTTGTGGGGCCTTGAGGTAACCCCATAAAAAAAATCACAGGGTGTTAGATCGGGCGAGGGCGCCGCCCACGGGATGTCCCCTCGAATCGAGATGAGCCGTCCGGGGAACATTGCCCTCAAAACTGCCATCGAAGCTCGGGCTGTGTGGGGCGTGGCACCATCCTGCTGGAACCAGACATTTCCTAGGTTTTTTCTTCAGGAAAAGGAAGTTTCTGTGCCCCACCCTGTATAATATACAAAAACACAATATTTAATACAATTATTCCATTACTTTACTGACTTTACTCCTGTGTGTGTGTGTGTGTGTGTGTGCGTGTGTGTGTGTGCGTGCGTGCGCGTGTGTGTGTGTGTGCTAGCTGGAGAGCCATCATAGACCACCTGATGACCCATGATAAGACCACTTTCAGAGATCTCATGAGTGAGTGTGTTTATTTCTGAGACTGAATTCTCACACACACACACAGATGAAGCTCCACTACACTGACTGATTCACATCCAGAGATTTTCTAAAGTGTTTTGTTAGTTTCTGTTTTTAAGCCTTGGTTTTAAACTCTAGTTTACTGTTAAAGATTTTTCTGTAATCTTCCTCCTCCTGACCTCCTGTGTGGTCAGCGCGTGTAGCTGTAGCTCAGAACAGCTCTCTGAATCTCTTCACTAATCGAGACGCAGAGCTGGAGCAGAGAGCCATGCTGCTGAAACGCCTCGCCTTCACCATCTACAGCAGTGAGGTGGACCAGTACCAAAAATACCTCCCAGATATACAGGGTACACACACACACACACACACACACACACACAGACACACACAGATAATTAACACATGCTGTATATCATAGAAATCATTTATTACACACAATCCAACAGACATATAATGCAGTTGTTGCTATATGTATGTGCGTGTGTGTGTGTGTGTGTGTGTGTGTGTGTGTGTGTGTGTGTGTGTGTGTGTGTGTATCAGAGCGGTTGGTGGAGAGTTTGCGTCTCCCTCAGGTACCGATCCTGCATGCCCAGGTGTTCCTGTTCTTCAGAGTTCTGCTCTTGCGAATGTCTCCTCAACATCTCACCTCACTGTGGCCTACTATGATCACTGAGCTGGTACACACACACACACACAAATACATACACACATACACACACACATACATACACACAAACACACACACACACAAATATTGTTATTATTATTATTATTACTACAAGTTTGCCTTTTTCTCTCAGGTTCAGGTGTTTTTACTGATGGAGCAGGAGCTCACTGCAGATGAGGATATCACCAGGTACACACACACACACACACACTACACTCCTGCTGTATGTCAGTAAAAGTGTTTTTGTGTTGTATGAACAGGAGTGTGAGGATGGTGAGTGTGTGCACTGCTGTTGTGTTTCAGTGTTTTCTGAATGTTTTGACCTGCAGGATGTCCGGTCCCTCGGTTGCAGGACTGGAGACCACCTACTCCGGAGGAAACGGATTTTCCACGTCCTACAACAGCCAGCGCTGGCTCAACCTCTACCTGTCTGCCTGTAAACTGCTGGACCTGGCGCTCACACTGCCCTCTGAGAGTCTTCCGCAGTTCCAGATGTATGTGTTTACCTCCATACAGGAAGTACATGTTCAGAACAGGAAGTAGCCTTTAAACACAATTGTCTAAATGCTGAATAAGTGAGATTTGGCTCCATCTGATATTTCGGTGTCTAGAGCCTGGATGGTTGAAGGGCAGAATTACGTTTTAAACAGAAAACCAAAAAAAAAACATGAAGCTCAGTTATTTACATTTGAAGTGTCAGGGCAGATGATCAGCACTGGAGTATTCCTTTAATTCTGATGTCCTGGGGTGTTTGGGTGCTGCAGGTATCGCTGGGCGTTCATCCCCGAGTCCTCGGATGATTCCGGTCTGGAGGTGCGCAGACAGGGGACACACCAGAGAGAGTTTAAACCTTACGTAGTGCGACTGGCAAAGCTGCTGAGGAAAAGAGCCAAGGTACAGAGAACACACACAAATCACAGTGAAGTGTACAAACATCTCCAGACTACACACGAGAGCACCTGAGAGAACCTGTAACACACACACACACACAACAGTTTATCTGTGACCCATTTCTTTCCTTCAGCTCATTAGTTCTGTTCTGTGAGTATATTATACAGTATACAGCACCAGCAGCAATCAGCGGGGCCCAAGCACTGGGCAGCGTCGGGTCACTACATTATAGTTTGTTCTGCAGCTTTTGTTTTTGGGAGGAATAATTTAAAAAAAAACTTCTTGCAAAGTATCTTCAGTGCTCTGACCACTACTGAAGGTCAATTAAAACGTAGTGACAGCAGGATACTGGGTGTAACACTCTGTTTCGTGTTTTTCAGAAAAGCGCAGAAGACGACGTGTCCGGCCGGACGTTAGCGTGGGAGCCCGGCCGCTTGACCCTGACTCTGTTCGGGATCCGTAGCATCGAGCAGCTTCTGCCCTTCTTCACTGTGCTCAGTCAGGTGTTCAGCAACAAATCAGGCACCAGGTCCACGTGGTTCCACAGCAGTGTCCCGCCTGGCGACGCCCCCAGCGCCTTGAAAAACACCAAACACGAGAGCCAGAAGACGTTCTGGAGCCGAGCCAGACACGAGATCGAGGAGATGGTGGAGAAGGACTTCCTGGAAGGGCTCATCAAAACATGATCCAACCCCAAACACCCGAATGTAAATAATGAACCGTGGGAAACACTAACACCTCAACTTTTAGATCAAACGGAAAAAGGAATTAAGTATTAAACGAGAAGATTTCTATATGGGTTTCTTTCTTTTTCTATGTATAATTAATGTTTTTTTCTAAGCCTTTATTAATTTAATTTAATTTAATTTAAAGCCTTTTATGTGTAGAGGGTGGTCCTTAAAACCCTCAGGAATAATGTGAAGATTCTTTGTCATTCCTTGTTGTGATAAAAATAAAGAGACATATCATCTAAAAATGATTTTAAAAAAAAGAACAGTTAAAATAAAGTGTAGGAATAACGGCTGGTGGAGGAGCTCAGGCTAAATCAGGATTATTAACACACTGGATGTGCACTAATGATTTCTCTCACCTTTCCACACGTCTACAGATCATCTCTACACCAGCGCCATGTCTCACATCACACGTCTGCTCCGGAACGCATTTTAACATGGTTTTTGTCTGAAGGGAGTCGAGTGTAAACGATCAGATGATGAAACTTCATGCAGCTTGTTAGTGAGCAGCTCTGTTTAATTCAGCTTCAGCTCTGTTCTTCATATCACAGGAATTTTCAGGACAGATACAGAACGGTTTGATTTCATCCTCAGTGCAATGCCCTGATACACACACACACACACACAAACATGCACACACACGTACGTACGTGTACACACACGTGTACATGCATACACACACATTTACACAGTGATGTACGAGTGTGTCCTATACATTAGACTCTACACACGCCTGTCTTTAATCAGATGTTGTGATTTGAGACACAGCCGATGAAATGCGATGCTGCCTGCATGGCGCTCGGACCGAGCAGCTCTGCCGTTAAACCCTGACCCGCTGAAATAAACCACTACTTTCATTATTCACCTGCTGTATTTACTCTCATTTTTTCCTTCAGATACACTTCAAGAAGTTCTATCATTTGACAGACTGAAGCACAGAGACACCACACAGATCAGACCCGATGATCAAACACTCGTTTATTAACCTGAGCAGAAATCAGGGGGATTAGACCGCAGTACAGTCCAATCTGCTGAGTGTGTTGAACATCTCCCTCTCCAAACTGCAGCCTAAACACCGCTCTAGAGAATGTAAAGTGTCTGAAAACGTGACATTAATCAGACAGACGTCATGTACCGCACTCCACACCTACTCCGAAATCTTCGAGTCTGTAAGGAATCTTCAGATGTTCCTCTGGGAGAACCCTTAAAGGTTCTGTATAGAGCTCTACAGGAGTGCAGCTAAGAACTTGTCATTATCTAATGAACCCTTAAAGTACATTTAACATTTTATAAACATTAACATTTATATCTGATATCAATCATTAAAACAATTATATAATAAATCTTAATGTTTATGTTTAAAATGTATAAATATTCATGTATTCATTTTTAGGATCATTATATTATTCATCTACTAAAAATAATTTTATATACACCAGTCAGACTGTGAGCACTGACCAGTGACGTGAATAAGACTGTTGATCTCCTCATCATGGCACCTGTTAGTGGGTGGGATATATCAGGCAGCAAATGAACATTTTGTCCTCAAAGTTGATGTTAGAAGCAGGAAAAATGGACAAGTGTAAGGATTTGAGTGAGTTTGACCAAAAGGGCCAAATTGTGATGGCTAGACCATTGGATCAGAGCATCTCCAAAACTGCAGCTCTTGTGGGGTGTTCCCGGTCTGCAGTGGTCAGTATCTATCAAAAGTGGACCAAGGAAGGAACAGTGGTGAACCGGTGACAGGGTCATGGGCGGTCAAGGCTCATTGATGCACGTGGGGAGAGAAGGCTGGTCCGTGTGATCCGATCCAACAGACGAGCTACTGTTGATCAAACTGCTGAAGAAGTTAATGCTGGTTCTGATAGAAAGGGGTCAGAATACACAGTGCAGGACAGTTTGTTGCGTATGAGGCCACACCGGTCAGGGTGCCCGTGCTGAGCCCTGTGCACCACTGAAAGCACCAACAATGGGCACGTGAGCACCACAACTGGACCACAGAGCAATAGAAGAAGGTGTCCTGGTCTGATGAATCACGTTTTCTTTTACATCATGTGGATGGCCGGGTGCGTGTGCGTCTCTTACCTGAGGAACACATGGCACCAGGATGCACTATGGGAAGAAGGCGAGTCGGTGGAGGCAGTGTCCTGCTTTGGTCAATGTTCTGCTGGGAAACCTTGGGTCCTGCTTCCATGTGGATGTTCCTTTGACACGTACCACCTACCTAAGCATTGTTACAGACCATCTACACCGTTTCATGGAAACGGTATTCCCTGATGGCTGTGGCCTCTTTCAGCAGGATAATGCACCGTGACACAAAGCAGAAATGGTTCAGGAATGGTTTGATGACCACAACAACCAGTTTGAGGTGTTGACTCCGCCTCCAAATTCCCCAGATCTCAATCCAATCCAGCGTCTGTGGGATGTTCTGGACAAACAAGTCCCATCCATGGAGGCTCCACCTCACAACTTACAGGACTTAAAGGATCTGCTGCTAACATCTTGGTGATCCAGATCCCACAGCACACCTTCAGGGATCTAGTGGAGTCCATGCCTCGACAGGTCAGGGCTGTTTTAGCAGCAAAAGGAGGGGGACCAACACAATATCAGGTGGTCATAATGTTATGGCTGATCGGTGTGTAACGCTTTTTTTTTTTTAGATATTTAAGAATATATATAACCCACTGAAACGTATGAAATGAAATAATCTGTATCTAAACTCTCACTGTGAGGTCAGTGGAAGATCCATAGCAGGAAGGACGCGCTGAGAAACTGACCAAATAAAGACCATGCAGTAATAAAGCATTGCACGAGGTATGTCCTGGTATTGTCCATTTCCGGCGAATTAAATATAGCGAAGAACCTTTCTGGCCACGCCCTACTTGGCTGTGATTGGATAGAAAATGATGATTAACATTTGTTCAGGATTAAAGGCAGATTCCACAGCTGCGGGTTTTGCGGATGTTGATGCTGAATTGCTCTAAAACGTCAGCGCGCAGATGACGTATTACCGACTCGCGCGAGGGGCGGAGTGACACCCGGGACTTAAAGAAAAAATAAATCAGCGGTCAGTGTCGGTGCTCGGGGTGTGAATCAGCGCGGAGGTGCGGGGAAGCTTCCGGGAGCAGAGCTGCAGAGACATGCGGAGGACGGGGCGCGGAGTGTGACGCTTTAACACCGGGATCTTATTGTTTTTGTTGTGTTATTGTTGTTATTATTAACGGGATTCGAGCACCGGGACGAGAAGAAAGAGGAGGAGGAGGAGGAGGAGGAGGACAGGAGGAAGGACAGAGCATCCATCACCTTCGGGCAAACCGTCGATGTGATATTAAACACCGTGTCTGTGTGAGCAGTTACACAACCTGACACACACACACACGCACACACACACCGGGGCTGATGAGACGCAGTTATCTCAGTGTAACTCGGTATCACAGCCGGTTCCGTTAGTACCGGGAGTGTGGATGGGAAACAGCACCGCGCGGCCTCGATCAGCTCACGAGCGCAGCGGAAGAGAATAACCGCGCTTGATAACGGATATAATAAGAATAATTAGATTAATAACGGACATCAGGCTGAAGCAGGGAAGATGTCGGGTCAGACGTTAACGGACCGAATCGCCGCGGCGCAGTACAGCCTGACCGGCTCCGAGGTGGCGCGCGCTGTGTGTAAGGCCACCACGCATGAAGTAATGGCACCCAAGAAGAAACACCTAGAGTGTAAGTGACTGTCACTGCATTTAACACACACACACACATACATACATACATACATACATACACAAATAAGCTGTATAAACACACACACACATTAGCTCTGTTTAGTTTGAAATGCACGGCCCCAATTTTAACATTTTATATACTGCACCGATACCAGAGCGTGACATGGCCAGATCCAGATCCAGTCCGTTATTCTACCCCTATACCCCCTACCCCTATACCCCCTACCCCAATTCCTGCATATAAAATCAGCCACACAAGGTCAAACCGCCATCAATTCCAGTAATCATGGGGACATTTGATAAGATATAAAAACATCATCCCTCTGTCTCTCTCTCACACACACACACACACATGTACACATGTAGGTCATTGATCTGTGTTTGGTCTCTAGGGTATTAAATGCTAATGGATGCTAGCTAAAGGCTGTGTGTGTGTGTGTGTGTGTGTGTGAGAGAGATAGAGACACCACACTGCATGTCTGAGCCAAATGGAGACAACATGACCGTATCTGACAGTGTAGAGGTTTTTTAAACGCTGCTGAGTGAAGCCCAGACTCTGGTTTTATTTGTGGAGTCTGTAACCAGCTACATGTTATAAACACACTTACACACACACACACACACAAACCTCCACCAAGAGCTCAGGGTTATGAGGGTGTGTGTCAGTGTCTGATCAGTGCACAGTGTGAATTATTTGAAGTGTTTATTATTTTATGTAGAGAAGAGAGAGCTGTCCTGCTGATCTGAACATCGCCCTGAATCAGACAGACAGGAAGTATTTTACGTACTGCCTCAGGTCCGAGGAAGAACCGTGTACTAGGAGCTCTACAGGAAGTACTTTACGTACCGCCTCAGGGCCGAGGAAGAACCGTGTACTAGGAGCTCTACAGGAAGTGCGCTGTACTACTGAAGTGCTGATGAACCGGAAGTGTATTTTGATTTAGTAGCATGGATCGATGGATCTATGGCTCTGTATATCTATGGCTCTATGGCTCTTCATAGCCCCGCCTCCTCTAATGGCTCCACCCCCTTCTACATAGATCAGGCTGTTCTCACTGTGTTTTGGGGGGGGGTATGCTTCATCTCTCAGTAGTGTGATTACATGAGGTGGTTATTAATAGTGCACTCAGTGTGTTTAGTGCACTAGAGGAGTTCTGTCCGTCTGCACGTCTCTGTAAGGTCACGTGTGAGGTTTTAACGCTCTGGTCAGCATGGAAACACTCTCAGGGGTAACCAGGCTGCATTTCTAAAATC
>NC_080729.1:344416-346916 GCF_019097595.1 Hemibagrus wyckioides
AGCCATCCGAACCGAACCGAAAACTGTGGTTAAAAACCGCGGTACATATTGAATCGTGGGTTAACTGTATTGTTGCATCCCTAATAAAGACATGGATGAGTGAGTTTGGTGTGGAGGAACTTGACTGTCCTGCACAGAGTCCTGACCTCAACCCCATAGAACACCTTTGGGATGAATTAGACTGTAAGCCAGACCTTCTTGTTCAACATCAGTGTCTGACCTCAGAAATGACCATGCTTCTAGAGGAATGGTCAAAAATTCCCATAAACACACTCCTAAACCTTGTGGAAAGCCTTCCCAGAAGAGTTGAAGCTGTTATAGCTGCAAAGGGCGGGACAACTCCATATTACATTCATGTGCATGGCAAGGGAGGTGTCCCAAAACCTTTGGCTATGTAGTGTACATCATACACACACACACTTCTCTCCTCACAGGAAAATTCACGTCTACAATTTTGAATCTGTTTATGATCAGTGGAGTGTGAGCTGGACACATCACCGTGAATGAGCTGTTGCTGTGTGTGTGTGTGTGTGTGTGTGTGTGTTAATGTGTATTAATGTGTGTGTTGTGTCTTTCCTGTTTAACATGTACATAAAAGGTCAGGAGCTATAGCATCATCACTTAAAAAACACTGAATGGTGATGAATAAGGGTCATGTGATAACATGTAGTATGTGTGTGTGTAGGTGTGTGTACCTGTATGTGTGTTTGTTCTGTGTGTGTGTGTGTGTGTGTGTGCAGCTGCTTTCCCTGATAATTGACTTGCCTTTATAATGACTGCAATTATTGACTGCTAATCTCTCTCTTTGTGTGCGTGTGTGTGTGTGTGTCCTTGAGTTACATTACTAAGCAAACCATGTAACCATGGCAACAGTGTCTGTCTCTCTACAAACACAAATAAGAATAAGAACAGTAATGAAAATGTACACTGAGAATCATCACTGGAAGCATTATTGGACTGCAGCGTGTGTGTGTGTGTGTGTGTGTGTGTATGTGTGTATGTGACAATCCCTAACCCTAACTCTTATCTTCACCAAAAAAAGAAAACAGGGAACATGGAAGTTACCATGACAACCACAGTGTCAGAGAGGAGTCATTAACTAAGCTAAGTGAATTAGTCTAGGAGTTGTTTATGAATCACTGAATCACACAAGGAGTCATTTACACTGGCAATGTTTGTTTATTTATTTGTTTGTTTATTTATTCATTCTATTTTGTTATTTCAATTGCTTTTATTTTCAAACTTTTCTTAACCTTGAAACCATGATCTCTTTCTCTCTCACTCTCTCTCTCAGTGTGATTCATCACACTGTATTCATTTGCTATTCACACTGTGTGTGTGTGTGTGTGTGTGTGTGTATGTGTGTGTGTATGTGTGTCTGTGTGTGTGTATACTACAGGATTATGCCCCATATCAGCTGTGTAATAAAACACTCATAATAACTGAAAGCACATGATGTCGTGTTGAATATGTTCAGATTTTCACCTGAAGCTCATGTGGATCATTTCCTCAAACCTGGTCCATGTGGCTGACCCGTGTTGAGACAGGAAGTGGACTCACTTTTTACTGAAAACAGCCATAAAGACACTGATGGTTGACTGTGAGGCTCCACCCTCGCTCTCCTCCTCAGATCTGATCCAGGCCACGCAGGAGTCCAACGTGAACATCCCTCAGATGGCTGACACGTTGTTCGAGCGAGCGGGGAATGCCAGCTGGATTGTGGTGTTCAAGGCTCTGGTCACTACACACCACCTCATGGTCCACGGTAACGAGGTGAGACCCCTAACATCACACTCACTGCACAATAACCCTGTGATATAATCTCCCATTATTAATGATGTTTTATTTTAACACTGCAACATCTCTCATCTTTAAACGAGATCTCATCTTCCCTATGTAACTTCTGCAGAGATTCATCCAGTTCCTCGCCTCCAGAAACACGCTCTTCAACCTCAGCAACTTCCTGGACAAGACAGGATCACACGGTGGGCGGAGTTTAACTCTCTCGTTGATCAAGCTTACTGTAGTGAATAAAGCAGTTTGCTTTTCATCATTAATCAGGAGAGCTGTAGTGATGGAGCTTTCCAGTCACAGTGCAGGGTTACTGGAGAGTGGAGGGCTCACTGATTCCTTCAGTCTGCTAATCAGAAATCAGAAAAACTTTTATTGCCAGGTACAGCAAAGGGACAGCACAGAGCACTTTACAGTACTAGGAATTTGTCTTGGTGTCAGGTGTGAACATTTACACAGGTATGAAATGTCTGTACAAATATACACAATTTTAGAAAAGAGCTAGAATAAGTTAAATAAATACTGTATAAAGTGACTTGCGTGAGAAGTAGTGCAATGGAATGTAAAAAGTGAAAGTGACTGTAACATATATACAGGTGTGAGGTGTGTACACAATCTAGCATGAGATAAATATTCTGTACAAAAGTGTGAGTTTGAATGAACAGTAGTGCAAAGTGAGTGTTCGGGGGGGGGGGGTCATCTGGGGGTA
>NC_080729.1:351916-369416 GCF_019097595.1 Hemibagrus wyckioides
ATCCCAGAGGTTTTCTATGGGATTCAGGTCTGGAGAAAGTGCAGGTCACTCCATTTGAGGTACCCCAGCCTCCAGCAGCCGTTCCCTAATGATGCTCCTCGATGAGCTGGAGCATTGTCGTCCATGAAGATGAAATTAGGCCTGTGTTGTTCATGCAGGGGCACAATGACTGGATTAATGATGTTATTCAGGTAGTATTGTCTTGTCACTGTACCATTCACAAGATGTAGGTCAGTTCTGTATTGAGTGGACACACCTGCCCAGACTGTAACACCACCACAACAGTGGCTGATGCATAGCGCTCTTGTCTCTAGTCTCCAACATCGTTGGCGGCCATCATTTCTGCTCAACGTGAATCGACTTTCATCAGAGAACAGCACTGAGGCCCACCGATCCCCTGTCCAGCGTAAATGCTCCCTGGCCCGACACCTGTGCCTGGGGGTGTGGTCAGGTACCCTTGCAGGTCGTCTAGCACGCAGACCACGCTGATGTAAATGGTTTCGAATGGTCTGACGTGACACTTGGGTTCCTCTCACCTCCCTTAAATGTGCCTGGAGTTGAGTGACATTCATCATCCGGTTCCGCAGGGCACTGTTCACAATGAAGCGGTCATCAACGTGGGATGTGGCCAAAGGACGTCCACTTCTATGCCTTTCTGTGACTCTTCCAGTCTCTCTGTATCTCTGTCCCAACCTGCTGATGACACTCTGTGACACTCTAAGCTCAGTGGCCACTTCCCTCTGAGAACATCCTGTTTGAAGCCTCACAATGGTGAGGTTCTGTTGATCAGTTGTTAGGTGTGGTCTTGGTCTCATGATGTCAAAATGTGAACAGCATGATGAAGAGGACTGTTTAAATACCAATTCTAATGGAACCAGAAAATTTATTGGTGGATTCATGGATCAAACACCAGTTGTGAATTTTGCCGTTAAGCACCTTGTTAGAGAACAGCAAGTTCTGCAGAAAGTACTGAAACACTGAACAGTTGGACATGTGCATTCAGAAGGGTAGAGAAGGTCAAATTAAGTTCACCTGGAAAGGTTATAGTGCATTTTAGGTGCATCCTGAAATTTCACCCGAAAGACGAATATCCTTAACTTTTTGTGAGTAGTGTATATCTGACGCAGTACAGAGTGAAATGAAACAGCGTTTCTCCAGGACCTGGTGCTACAGAAACATACAACATAAAGATCAAACACAAGAACAACACAGAGCTAGGACCGAAAGTTCGTCCAGGACACATAAAGTGTAAAATGTTCAGCTGGGTGCAAACAGAGCAGAGACAAGACAGTGCAAAAATAATGAATACAAAAAGACAACACAAAAACACAGGACAGAAAAAAGAAAAAGAACGTGCAATGAAATGTAAATGAAATGTAATAAAATAAGATGATGATAAACTTTGAGACCTGACATGTATTGTGCAACATGTATTGTGCAAAAATACAATATAGCAGCAGTTGAGGTAGTGCAAAATAGAAATAAATATAAATATAAATACAGCAGCATGAAATAAACACAGGGGTTGAGGTAGTACAATAAATATCGAACAATATAAGTTGTGTGTGTGAGTGTGTCCACACAGGTGAGAGAGAGAGTGTGTGTGTGTGTGTGTGTGAGAGAGAGTTTCGTACAGTTCAGTCCTGGGTGTTGAGGAGCCTGATGGCTTGAGGGAAGAAACTGTTGCACAGTCTGGTTGTGAGGGCCCAAATGCTCCGGTACCTCTTTCCAGATGGCAGGAGGGTGAAGAGTGTGTTTGAGGGGTGTTTGGGGTGTGTAAGAGTGTGTGTGAGGCGTGTGTAAGAGTGTGTGTGAGGGGTGTGTAAGAGTGTGTTTGAGGGGTGTGTGGGGTGTGTAAGAGTGTGTGTGAGGGGTGTGTGGGGTGTGTAAGAGTGTGTGTGAGGGGTGTGTAAGAGTGTGTGTGAGGGGTGTGTGGGGTGTGTAAGAGTGTGTGTGAGGGGTGTGTAAGAGTGTGTTTGAGGGGTGTGTAAGAGTGTGTGTAAAGGGTGTGTGGGGTGTGTAAGAGTGTGTGTGAGGGGTGTGTAAGAGTGTGTGTAAAGGGTGTGTGGGGTGTGTAAGAGTGTGTGTGAGGGGTGTTTGGGGTGTGTAAGAGTGTGTGTGAGGGGTGTTTGGTGTGTGTAAGAGTGTGTGTGAGGGGTGTGTGGGGTGTGTAAGAGTGTGTGTGAGGGGTGTGTGGGGTGTGTAAGAGTGTGTGTGAGGGGTGTGTGGGGTGTGTAAGAGTGTGTGTGTGGGGTGTGTAAGAGTGTGTGTGAGGGGTGTGTGGGGTGTGTAAGAGTGTGTATAAAGGGTGTGTGGGGTGTGTAAGAGTGTGTGTGAAGGGTGTGTAAGAGTGTGTGTGAGGGGTGTGTGGGGTGTGTAAGAGTGTGTGTGAGGGGTGTGTAAGAGTGTGTGTGAGGGGTGTGTAAGAGTGTGTGTGAGGGGTGTGTGGGGTGTGTAAGAGTGTGTGTGAGGGGTGTGTGGGGTGTGAAAGAGTGTGTGTGAGAGGTGTGTGGGGTGTGTTAGAGTGTGTGTGAGGGGTGTGTGGGGTGTGTAAGAGTGTGTGTGAGGGGTGTGTGAGGGGTGTGTGTCTGTCCTCACTATCCCCTGAAGGGTCTTGTGATCTGAGACGGTCCAGTTCCCAAACCAGGCAGTGATGCAGCTGCTCAGGACGCTCTCCATGGTCCCTCTGTAGAACACAGTCAGGATGGGGGGAGGGAGATGGGCTTTCCTCAGCCTCCTCAGGAAGTAGAGACGCTGCTGGGCTTTCTGGGTGATGGAGCTGGTGTTGAGTGACCAGGTGAAGTTCTCTGCCAGATGAACATCAAGGAATTTGGTGCTCTTGATGATCTCCACAGAGGATCCGTCGATGAACAGTGGAGAATGGTCACTCTGTGCTCTCCTGAAGTCAACAACCATCTCTTTAGTCTTGTCAACGTTCAGGGAGAGGTTGTCGGCTCTGCACCAGGCTGTTAGCTGCATGCATACCTCCTCTCCATATGCTGACTCATCGTTCGTTCTGATGAGACCCACCACGGTCGTGTCATCGTGGATGGCCGGGTGCGTGTGCGTCTCTTACCTGGGGAACACATGGCACCAGGATGCACTATGGGAAGAAGGCGAGTCGGTGGAGGCAGTGTCCTGCTTTGGCCAATGTTCTGCTTTGAAACCTTAGGTCCTGCTTCCATGTGGATGTTCCTTTGACACGTACCACCTACCTAAGCATTGTTACAGACCATCTACACCGTTTCATGGAAACGGTATTCCCTGATGGCTGTGGTCTCTTTCAGCAGGATAATGCACCGTGACACAAAGCAGAAATGGTTCAGGAATGGTTTGATGACCACAACAACCAGTTTGAGGTGTTGACTCCGCCTCCAAATTCCCCAGATCTCAATCCAATCCAGCGTCTGTGGGATGTTCTGGACAAACAAGTCCCATCCATGGAGGCTCCACCTCACAACTTACAGGACTTAAAGGATCTGCTGCTAACATCTTGGTGATCCAGATCCCACAGCACACCTTCAGGGATCTAGTGGAGTCCATGCCTCGACAGGTCAGGGCTGTTTTAGCAGCAAAAGGAGGGGGACCAACACAATATCAGGTGGTCATAATGTTATGGCTGATCAGTGAACAATCTACATTACAACAATGTATTATTATTATTATTCATTTAATTTTTTCCTTTTTTCTTCCTCCAGGTCCATCCTAAAGATCTGGTCAATGGTGTCATCAATGCTGCGTTTCTGCTCCTCTTTAAGGATCTAATTAAATTATACGCCTGCTATAATGATGGAATTATTAATTTATTAGGTAAGAAACACCGACTCTGTGCCTCAGTACACATTTCTACAGCTTCAACACTTTTATTATTTATTTATTTATTTATTGGTCTGATTTTCTGTAGAGAAATTCTTCCAGATGAAGAAAGGTCAGTGCAAAGATGCTTTAGAAATCTACAAAAAGTTCCTGACACGAATGACCCGAGTGTCAGAGTTCCTCAAAATCGCAGAGGTACAGAATTTATGTGTCTTTGGGAATAAAGTGTACAGTACTGCCTCGTCTTACGTCGAGTCTGACTCCATCGCTCATCCTCAAATATTAAATTTAAAAAAATTAAATCCAATTCACGTCACTTTACACAACCATCGTGTCTCTTGGACCCAGTTAACGACGTCGGGCGGGGCGTGACTGTACCTCTAGTGGAATTTGGTGTGAGGAGGTTTTTATAAAAATAAAAGACATTGTTATTGAAGTGCACACCTTTCTCCTAACAGCAGGTGGGAATCGATAAGAGTGATATACCAGAGCTCACTCAGGTGAGCAGACACACACACACCACACACACACACACACACACACACACACACACCACACACACACACACACACATACCACGCACCACACACCCACCTCACAGACACACACACACACACACACACCACACACACACACACACACCACACACACACACACACACATAGCACACACACACACACACACACACACACATAGCACACACACACACACACACATACCACACACACACCACACACACACATACCACGCACCACACACCCACCTCACACACACACACACACACACACACATACCACACACACACATACCACACACACACACACACATACCACGCACCACACACCCAAATCACACACACACACACACACACACCACACACACACACACACACACACACACACATACCACACACACACACATACCACACACCAGACACCCACCTCACACACACACCACACACCCACCTCACACCACACATACACACCTCACACCACACACACCTCACACACACACACACACACACCTCACACACACCTCACACACATACAACTCACACACACACACACACACACCTCACACACACACACACCACACACACACACACACACCACACACACACACACACACACACCACACCACACACACACACACCACACACCCACCTCACACACACACCTCACACCACACACACACACCTCACACCACACACACACACCTCACACCACACACAGCTCACACACACCACACACATACCACACACACACACACAGCTCACACACACCACACACATACCACACACACACCACACACCTCACACACACACCACACACACCTCACACACACCACACACACCTCACACACACACATACCACGCACCACCCACCCACCTCACACACACCTCACACACACCACACACACCTCACACACACACATACCACGCACCACCCACCCACCTCACACACACCACACACACACACACCTACAGCCTCTTATCTACTGCATCCCATAAACTTGTGTGTGTGTGTGTGTGTGTTTAGGCACCTGAGAGTCTGTTGGAGTCTCTGGAGACACACCTGAACACACTGGAGGGGAAGCGGGGGTGAGTCCAGTGCTGCTGGTTCAGGATAATGTTAGTTGAGGTAAATTGGAAGAGCTGGTTCAGGAGTTCTGGAGTTCAGGAGTTCAGGTTCTTTGGGATCTTCTATGTTCTGTATTGCACTTGATTTGGAATTCAGGGAGGTGTTGGTTTTCGAAGTTCTGCTGTATGTTGTACTGGTGTAGGGGTTGGGGATTAGTGCTGCTGGGTTTATGCACAATATGGTTGGATTAGTGAGTGTGGAATACTGAGAGATTTAGGGTTGTTGAAGTGAGTCAGGTTCTGTGGGTTGGGTTTGTGGTTCTGTGGGTAGGGTTTGGGGTTTGAGGGTTGGGTTTGTGGTTCTGAGGGTCAGGTTTGCGGGTTTGTGGTTCTGAGGGTCAGGTTTTTGGTTCTGAGGGTCAGGTTTGTGGTTTTGAGGGTCAGGTTCATGGTTCTGAGGGTCAGGTTTGGGGGTTTGTGGTTCAGAGGGTCAGGTTTGTGGTTCTGAGGGTCAAGTTTGTGGCTCTGAGGGTCGGGTTTGTGGTTCTGAGGATCAGGTTTGCGAGTTTGTGGTTTTGTGAGACAGATTTGTGGTTCTGAGGGTCAGGTTTTGGGTTCTGAGGTTCAGGTTTGCGGGTTTGGGGTTCTGAAGATCAGGTTCTGTGGTTCTGAGGGTCTGGTTTGTGGTTTTGATGGTCAGGTTTGTGGTTTTGAGGGTCAGGTTTGTGGTTCTGATGGTCAGGCTTGTAGGTTCTGAGGGTCAGGTTTGTGGTTTTGAGGGTCAGGTTTGTAGATTCTGAGTGTCAGGTTTGTGGTTTTGAGGGTCAGGTTTGTGGTTTTGAGGGTCAGGCTTGTAGGTTCTGAGGGTCAGGTTTGTGGTTTTGAGGGTCAGGTTTGTAGATTCTGAGTGTCAGGTTTGTGGTTTTGAGGGTCAGGTTTGTGGTTTTGAGGGTCAGGTTTGTGGTTTTGAGGGTCAGGTTTGTGGTTCTGAGGGTCAGGTTTGTGGTTTTGAGGGTCAGGTTTGTGGTTCTGAGGGTCAGGTTTTGGGTTCTGAGGTTCAGGTTTGCGGGTTTGGGGTTCTGAAGATCAGGTTCTGTGGTTCTGAGGGTCTGGTTTGTGGTTTTGATGGTCAGGTTTGTGGTTTTGAGGGTCAGGTTTGTGGTTCTGATGGTCAGGTTTGTGGTTCTGATGGTCAGGTTTGTAGGTTCTGAGGGTCAGGTTTGTGGTTTTGAGGGTCAGGTTTGTGGTTCTGATGGTCAGGTTTGTGGTTTTGAGGGTCAGGTTTGTGGTTCTGATGGTCAGGTTTGTGGTTTTGAGGGTCAGGTTTGTGGTTCTGATGGTCAGGTTTGTGGTTTTGAGGGTCAGGTTTGTGGTTCTGAGGGTCAGGTTTGTGGTTTTGAGGGTCAGGTTTGTGGTTCTGAGGGTCAGGTTTTGGGTTCTGAGGTTCAGGTTTGCGGGTTTGGGGTTCTGAAGATCAGGTTCTGTGGTTCTGAGGGTCTGGTTTGTGGTTTTGATGGTCAGGTTTGTGGTTTTGAGGGTCAGGTTTGTGGTTCTGATGGTCAGGCTTGTAGGTTCTGAGGGTCAGGTTTGTGGTTTTGAGGGTCAGGTTTGTAGGTTCTGAGGGTCAGGTTTGTGGTTTTGAGGGTCAGGTTTGTGGTTCTGATGGTCAGGCTTGTAGGTTCTGAGGGTCAGGTTTGTGGTTTTGAGGGTCAGGTTTGTAGGTTCTGAGGGTCAGGTTTGTGGTTCTGAGGGTCAGGTTTGTGGTTTTGAGGGTCAGGTTTGTGGTTTTGAGGGTCAGGTTTGTGGTTTTGAGGGTCAGGTTTGTGGTTCTGAGGGTCAGGTTTTGGGTTCTGAGGTTCAGGTTTGCGGGTTTGGGGTTCTGAAGATCAGGTTCTGTGGTTCTGAGGGTCTGGTTTGTGGTTTTGATGGTCAGGTTTGTGGTTTTGAGGGTCAGGTTTGTGGTTCTGATGGTCAGGTTTGTGGTTCTGATGGTCAGGTTTGTAGGTTCTGAGGGTCAGGTTTGTGGTTTTGAGGGTCAGGTTTGTGGTTCTGATGGTCAGGTTTGTGGTTTTGAGGGTCAGGTTTGTGGTTCTGATGGTCAGGTTTGTGGTTTTGAGGGTCAGGTTTGTGGTTCTGAGGGTCAGGTTTGTGGTTTTGAGGGTCAGGTTTGTGGTTCTGAGGGTCAGGTTTGTGGTTTTGAGGGTCAGGTTTGTGGTTCTGAGGGTCAGGTTTTGGGTTCTGAGGTTCAGGTTTGCGGGTTTGGGGTTCTGAAGATCAGGTTCTGTGGTTCTGAGGGTCTGGTTTGTGGTTTTGATGGTCAGGTTTGTGGTTTTGAGGGTCAGGTTTGTGGTTCTGATGGTCAGGCTTGTAGGTTCTGAGGGTCAGGTTTGTGGTTTTGAGGGTCAGGTTTGTAGGTTCTGAGGGTCAGGTTTGTGGTTTTGAGGGTCAGGTTTGTGGTTCTGATGGTCAGGCTTGTAGGTTCTGAGGGTCAGGTTTGTGGTTTTGAGGGTCAGGTTTGTAGGTTCTGAGGGTCAGGTTTGTGGTTTTGAGGGTCAGGTTTGTGGTTTTGAGGGTCAGGTTTGTGGTTCTGATGGTCTGGTTTGTGGTTTTGAGGGTCAGGTTTGTGGTTCTGAGGGTCAGGTTTGTGGTTTTGAGGGTCAGGTTTGTGGTTCTGAGGGTCAGGTTTTGGGTTCTGAGGTTCAGGTTTGCGGGTTTGGGGTTCTGAAGATCAGGTTCTGTGGTTCTGAGGGTCTGGTTTGTGGTTTTGATGGTCAGGTTTGTGGTTTTGAGGGTCAGGTTTGTGGTTCTGATGGTCAGGTTTGTGGTTCTGATGGTCAGGTTTGTAGGTTCTGAGGGTCAGGTTTGTGGTTTTGAGGGTCAGGTTTGTGGTTCTGATGGTCAGGTTTGTGGTTTTGAGGGTCAGGTTTGTGGTTCTGAGGGTCAGGTTTGTGGTTTTGAGGGTCAGGTTTGTGGTTCTGAGGGTCAGGTTTGTGGTTTTGAGGGTCAGGTTTGTGGTTCTGAGGGTCAGGTTTGTGGTTTTGAGGGTCAGGTTTGTGGTTTTGAGGGTCAGGTTTGTGGTTCTGAGGGTCAGGTTTTGGGTTCTGAGGTTCAGGTTTGCGGGTTTGGGGTTCTGAAGATCAGGTTCTGTGGTTCTGAGGGTCTGGTTTGTGGTTTTGATGGTCAGGTTTGTGGTTTTGAGGGTCAGGTTTGTGGTTCTGATGGTCAGGTTTGTGGTTCTGATGGTCAGGTTTGTAGGTTCTGAGGGTCTGGTTTGTGGTTTTGAGGGTCAGGTTTGTGGTTCTGAGGGTCAGGTTTGTGGTTTTGAGGGTCAGGTTTGTGGTTCTGAGGGTCAGGTTTGTGGTTTTGAGAGTCAGTTTTGTGGTTCTGACGGTCAGGTTTGTGGTTCTGAGGGTCTGGTTTGTGGTTTTGAGAGCCAGTTTTGTGGTTCTGACGGTCAGATTTGTGGTTCTGAGGGTCAGGTTTGTGGTTTTGAGGGTCAGGTTTGTGGTTTTGAGGGTCTGGTTTGTGGTTCTGAGGGTCAGGTTTATGGTTTTGAGGGTCAGGTTTGTGGTTTTGAGAGTCAGTTTTGTGGTTCTGACGGTCAGGTTTGTGGTTCTGAGGGTCAGGTTTGTGGTTTTGAGAGTCAGTTTTGTGGTTCTGACGGTCAGGTTTGTGGTTCTGAGGGTCTGGTTTGTGGTTTTGAGAGCCAGTTTTGTGGTTCTGACGGTCAGATTTGTGGTTCTGAGGGTCAGGTTTGTGGTTTTGAGGGTCAGGTTTGTGGTTTTGAGGGTCAGGTTTGTGGTTCTGAGGGTCAGGTTTGTGGTTCTGAGGGTCAGGTTTGTGGTTCTGACGGTCAGGTTTGTGGTTTTGAGGGTCAGGTTTATGGTTTTGAGGGTCAGGTTTGTGGTTTTGAGGGTCAGGTTTGTGGTTCTGATGGTCAGGTTTGTGGTTCTGATGGTCAGGTTTGTAGGTTCTGAGGGTCAGGTTTGTGGTTTTGAGGGTCAGGTTTGTGGTTCTGATGGTCAGGTTTGTGGTTTTGAGGGTCAGGTTTGTGGTTCTGATGGTCAGGTTTGTGGTTTTGAGGGTCAGGTTTGTGGTTCTGAGGGTCAGGTTTGTGGTTTTGAGGGTCAGGTTTGTGGTTCTGAGGGTCAGGTTTGTGGTTTTGAGGGTCAGGTTTGTGGTTCTGAGGGTCAGGTTTTGGGTTCTGAGGTTCAGGTTTGCGGGTTTGGGGTTCTGAAGATCAGGTTCTGTGGTTCTGAGGGTCTGGTTTGTGGTTTTGATGGTCAGGTTTGTGGTTTTGAGGGTCAGGTTTGTGGTTCTGATGGTCAGGCTTGTAGGTTCTGAGGGTCAGGTTTGTGGTTTTGAGGGTCAGGTTTGTAGGTTCTGAGGGTCAGGTTTGTGGTTTTGAGGGTCAGGTTTGTGGTTCTGATGGTCAGGCTTGTAGGTTCTGAGGGTCAGGTTTGTGGTTTTGAGGGTCAGGTTTGTAGGTTCTGAGGGTCAGGTTTGTGGTTTTGAGGGTCAGGTTTGTGGTTTTGAGGGTCAGGTTCGTGGTTCTGATGGTCTGGTTTGTGGTTTTGAGGGTCAGGTTTGTGGTTCTGAGGGTCAGGTTTGTGGTTTTGAGGGTCAGGTTTGTGGTTTTGAGGGTCAGGTTTGTGGTTCTGAGGGTCAGGTTTTGGGTTCTGAGGTTCAGGTTTGCGGGTTTGGGGTTCTGAAGATCAGGTTCTGTGGTTCTGAGAGTCTGGTTTGTGGTTTTGATGGTCAGGTTTGTGGTTTTGAGGGTCAGGTTTGTGGTTCTGATGGTCAGGTTTGTGGTTCTGATGGTCAGGTTTGTAGGTTCTGAGGGTCAGGTTTGTGGTTTTGAGGGTCAGGTTTGTGGTTCTGAGGGTCAGGTTTGTGGTTTTGAGGGTCAGGTTTGTGGTTCAGAGGGTCAGGTTTGTGGTTCTGAGGGTCAAGTTTGTGGCTCTGAGGGTCGGGTTTGTGGTTCTGAGGATCAGGTTTGCGAGTTTGTGGTTTTGTGAGACAGATTTGTGGTTCTGAGGGTCAGGTTTTGGGTTCTGAGGTTCAGGTTTGCGGGTTTGGGGTTCTGAAGATCAGGTTCTGTGGTTCTGAGGGTCTGGTTTGTGGTTTTGATGGTCAGGTTTGTGGTTTTGAGGGTCAGGTTTGTGGTTCTGATGGTCAGGCTTGTAGGTTCTGAGGGTCAGGTTTGTGGTTTTGAGGGTCAGGCTTGTAGGTTCTGAGGGTCAGGTTTGTGGTTTTGAGGGTCAGGTTTGTAGATTCTGAGTGTCAGGTTTGTGGTTTTGAGGGTCAGGTTTGTGGTTTTGAGGGTCAGGTTTGTGGTTCTGATGGTCTGGTTTGTGGTTTTGAGGGTCAGGTTTGTGGTTCTGAGGGTCAGGTTTGTGGTTTTGAGGGTCAGGTTTGTGGTTTTGAGGGTCAGGTTTGTGGTTCTGAGGGTCAGGTTTTGGGTTCTGAGGTTCAGGTTTGCGGGTTTGGGGTTCTGAAGATCAGGTTCTGTGGTTCTGAGGGTCTGGTTTGTGGTTTTGATGGTCAGGTTTGTGGTTTTGAGGGTCAGGTTTGTGGTTCTGATGGTCAGGTTTGTGGTTCTGATGGTCAGGTTTGTAGGTTCTGAGGGTCAGGTTTGTGGTTTTGAGGGTCAGGTTTGTGGTTCTGATGGTCAGGTTTGTGGTTTTGAGGGTCAGGTTTGTGGTTCTGATGGTCAGGTTTGTGGTTTTGAGGGTCAGGTTTGTGGTTCTGAGGGTCAGGTTTGTGGTTTTGAGGGTCAGGTTTGTGGTTCTGAGGGTCAGGTTTGTGGTTTTGGGGTTCTGAAGATCAGGTTCTGTGGTTCTGAGGGTCTGGTTTGTGGTTTTGATGGTCAGGTTTGTGGTTTTGAGGGTCAGGTTTGTGGTTCTGATGGTCAGGTTTGTGGTTCTGATGGTCAGGTTTGTAGGTTCTGAGGGTCTGGTTTGTGGTTTTGAGGGTCAGGTTTATGGTTCTGAGGGTCAGGTTTGTGGTTTTGAGGGTCAGGTTTGTGGTTCTGAGGGTCAGGTTTGTGGTTTTGAGAGTCAGTTTTGTGGTTCTGACGGTCAGGTTTGTGGTTCTGAGGGTCTGGTTTGTGGTTTTGAGAGCCAGTTTTGTGGTTCTGACGGTCAGATTTGTGGTTCTGAGGGTCAGGTTTGTGGTTTTGAGGGTCAGGTTTGTGGTTTTGAGGGTCTGGTTTGTGGTTCTGAGGGTCAGGTTTATGGTTTTGAGGGTCAGGTTTGTGGTTTTGAGAGTCAGTTTTGTGGTTCTGACGGTCAGGTTTGTGGTTCTGAGGGTCAGGTTTGTGGTTTTGAGAGTCAGTTTTGTGGTTCTGACGGTCAGGTTTGTGGTTCTGAGGGTCTGGTTTGTGGTTTTGAGAGCCAGTTTTGTGGTTCTGACGGTCAGATTTGTGGTTCTGAGGGTCAGGTTTGTGGTTTTGAGGGTCAGGTTTGTGGTTTTGAGGGTCAGGTTTGTGGTTCTGAGGGTCAGGTTTGTGGTTCTGAGGGTCAGGTTTGTGGTTCTGACGGTCAGGTTTGTGGTTTTGAGGGTCAGGTTTATGGTTTTGAGGGTCAGGTTTGTGGTTTTGAGGGTCAGGTTTGTGGTTCTGATGGTCAGGTTTGTGGTTCTGATGGTCAGGTTTGTAGGTTCTGAGGGTCAGGTTTGTGGTTTTGAGGGTCAGGTTTGTGGTTCTGAGGGTCAGGTTTGTGGTTTTGAGGGTCAGGTTTGTGGTTTTGAGGGTCAGGTTTGTGGTTCTGAGGGTCAGGTTTTGGGTTCTGAGGTTCAGGTTTGCGGGTTTGGGGTTCTGAAGATCAGGTTCTGTGGTTCTGAGAGTCTGGTTTGTGGTTTTGATGGTCAGGTTTGTGGTTTTGAGGGTCAGGTTTGTGGTTCTGATGGTCAGGTTTGTGGTTCTGATGGTCAGGTTTGTAGGTTCTGAGGGTCAGGTTTGTGGTTTTGAGGGTCAGGTTTGTGGTTCTGAGGGTCAGGTTTGTGGTTTTGAGGGTCAGGTTTGTGGTTCAGAGGGTCAGGTTTGTGGTTCTGAGGGTCAAGTTTGTGGCTCTGAGGGTCGGGTTTGTGGTTCTGAGGATCAGGTTTGCGAGTTTGTGGTTTTGTGAGACAGATTTGTGGTTCTGAGGGTCAGGTTTTGGGTTCTGAGGTTCAGGTTTGCGGGTTTGGGGTTCTGAAGATCAGGTTCTGTGGTTCTGAGGGTCTGGTTTGTGGTTTTGATGGTCAGGTTTGTGGTTTTGAGGGTCAGGTTTGTGGTTCTGATGGTCAGGCTTGTAGGTTCTGAGGGTCAGGTTTGTGGTTTTGAGGGTCAGGCTTGTAGGTTCTGAGGGTCAGGTTTGTGGTTTTGAGGGTCAGGTTTGTAGATTCTGAGTGTCAGGTTTGTGGTTTTGAGGGTCAGGTTTGTGGTTTTGAGGGTCAGGTTTGTGGTTCTGATGGTCTGGTTTGTGGTTTTGAGGGTCAGGTTTGTGGTTCTGAGGGTCAGGTTTGTGGTTTTGAGGGTCAGGTTTGTGGTTTTGAGGGTCAGGTTTGTGGTTCTGAGGGTCAGGTTTTGGGTTCTGAGGTTCAGGTTTGCGGGTTTGGGGTTCTGAAGATCAGGTTCTGTGGTTCTGAGGGTCTGGTTTGTGGTTTTGATGGTCAGGTTTGTGGTTTTGAGGGTCAGGTTTGTGGTTCTGATGGTCAGGTTTGTGGTTCTGATGGTCAGGTTTGTAGGTTCTGAGGGTCAGGTTTGTGGTTTTGAGGGTCAGGTTTGTGGTTCTGATGGTCAGGTTTGTGGTTTTGAGGGTCAGGTTTGTGGTTCTGATGGTCAGGTTTGTGGTTTTGAGGGTCAGGTTTGTGGTTCTGAGGGTCAGGTTTGTGGTTTTGAGGGTCAGGTTTGTGGTTCTGAGGGTCAGGTTTGTGGTTTTGGGGTTCTGAAGATCAGGTTCTGTGGTTCTGAGGGTCTGGTTTGTGGTTTTGATGGTCAGGTTTGTGGTTTTGAGGGTCAGGTTTGTGGTTCTGATGGTCAGGTTTGTGGTTCTGATGGTCAGGTTTGTAGGTTCTGAGGGTCTGGTTTGTGGTTTTGAGGGTCAGGTTTATGGTTCTGAGGGTCAGGTTTGTGGTTTTGAGGGTCAGGTTTGTGGTTCTGAGGGTCAGGTTTGTGGTTTTGAGAGTCAGTTTTGTGGTTCTGACGGTCAGGTTTGTGGTTCTGAGGGTCTGGTTTGTGGTTTTGAGAGCCAGTTTTGTGGTTCTGACGGTCAGATTTGTGGTTCTGAGGGTCAGGTTTGTGGTTTTGAGGGTCAGGTTTGTGGTTTTGAGGGTCTGGTTTGTGGTTCTGAGGGTCAGGTTTATGGTTTTGAGGGTCAGGTTTGTGGTTTTGAGAGTCAGTTTTGTGGTTCTGACGGTCAGGTTTGTGGTTCTGAGGGTCAGGTTTGTGGTTTTGAGAGTCAGTTTTGTGGTTCTGACGGTCAGGTTTGTGGTTCTGAGGGTCTGGTTTGTGGTTTTGAGAGCCAGTTTTGTGGTTCTGACGGTCAGATTTGTGGTTCTGAGGGTCAGGTTTGTGGTTTTGAGGGTCAGGTTTGTGGTTTTGAGGGTCAGGTTTGTGGTTCTGAGGGTCAGGTTTGTGGTTCTGAGGGTCAGGTTTGTGGTTCTGACGGTCAGGTTTGTGGTTTTGAGGGTCAGGTTTATGGTTTTGAGGGTCAGGTTTGTGGTTTTGAGGGTCAGGTTTGTGGTTCTGATGGTCAGGTTTGTGGTTCTGATGGTCAGGTTTGTAGGTTCTGAGGGTCAGGTTTGTGGTTTTGAGGGTCAGGTTTGTGGTTCTGATGGTTAGGTTTGTGGTTTTGAGGGTCAGGTTTGTGGTTCTGATGGTCAGGTTTGTGGTTTTGAGGGTCAGGTTTGTGGTTCTGAGGGTCAGGTTTGTGGTTTTGAGGGTCAGGTTTGTGGTTCTGAGGGTCAGGTTTGTGGTTTTGAGGGTCAGGTTTGTGGTTCTGAGGGTCAGGTTTTGGGTTCTGAGGTTCAGGTTTGCGGGTTTGGGGTTCTGAAGATCAGGTTCTGTGGTTCTGAGGGTCTGGTTTGTGGTTTTGATGGTCAGGTTTGTGGTTTTGAGGGTCAGGTTTGTGGTTCTGATGGTCAGGCTTGTAGGTTCTGAGGGTCAGGTTTGTGGTTTTGAGGGTCAGGTTTGTAGGTTCTGAGGGTCAGGTTTGTGGTTTTGAGGGTCAGGTTTGTGGTTCTGATGGTCAGGCTTGTAGGTTCTGAGGGTCAGGTTTGTGGTTTTGAGGGTCAGGTTTGTAGGTTCTGAGGGTCAGGTTTGTGGTTTTGAGGGTCAGGTTTGTGGTTCTGATGGTCAGGTTTGTGGTTTTGAGGGTCAGGTTTGTGGTTCTGAGGGTCAGGTTTGTGGTTTTGAGGGTCAGGTTTGTGGTTCTGAGGGTCAGGTTTGTGGTTTTGAGGGTCAGGTTTGTGGTTTTGAGGGTCAGGTTTGTGGTTCTGAGGGTCAGGTTTTGGGTTCTGAGGTTCAGGTTTGCGGGTTTGGGGTTCTGAAGATCAGGTTCTGTGGTTCTGAGGGTCTGGTTTGTGGTTTTGATGGTCAGGTTTGTGGTTTTGAGGGTCAGGTTTGTGGTTCTGATGGTCAGGTTTGTGGTTCTGATGGTCAGGTTTGTAGGTTCTGAGGGTCTGGTTTGTGGTTTTGAGGGTCAGGTTTGTGGTTCTGATGGTCAGGTTTGTGGTTTTGAGGGTCAGGTTTGTGGTTCTGAGGGTCAGGTTTGTGGTTTTGAGAGTCAGTTTTGTGGTTCTGACGGTCAGGTTTGTGGTTCTGAGGGTCTGGTTTGTGGTTTTGAGAGCCAGTTTTGTGGTTCTGACGGTCAGATTTGTGGTTCTGAGGGTCAGGTTTGTGGTTTTGAGGGTCAGGTTTGTGGTTTTGAGGGTCTGGTTTGTGGTTCTGAGGGTCAGGTTTATGGTTTTGAGGGTCAGGTTTGTGGTTTTGAGAGTCAGTTTTGTGGTTCTGACGGTCAGGTTTGTGGTTCTGAGGGTCAGGTTTGTGGTTTTGAGAGTCAGTTTTGTGGTTCTGACGGTCAGGTTTGTGGTTCTGAGGGTCTGGTTTGTGGTTTTGAGAGCCAGTTTTGTGGTTCTGACGGTCAGATTTGTGGTTCTGAGGGTCAGGTTTGTGGTTTTGAGGGTCAGGTTTGTGGTTTTGAGGGTCAGGTTTGTGGTTCTGAGGGTCAGGTTTGTGGTTCTGACGGTCAGGTTTGTGGTTTTGAGGGTCAGGTTTATGGTTTTGAGGGTCAGGTTTGTGGTTTTGAGGGTCAGGTTTGTGGTTCTGAGGGTCAGGTTTGTGGTTTTGAGGGTCAGGTTTGTGGTTTTGAGGGTCAGGTTTATGGTTTTGAGGGTCAGGTTTGTGGTTTTGAGGGTCAGGTTTGTGGTTTTGAGGGTCTGGTTTGTGGTTCTGAGGGTCAGGTTTGTGGTTCTGAGGGGTTCATTGTTAATCTTATCTGTTTCTTCTAGAGCTAATGATTTTAATGAAGAAGAGTGTGTGATGGTGATTAATTTGGGTTCTCCTCTTGTTTTGTGTTATCAGTGATGAGTAAGTATTTAATGAGATGCATATCCCAGTGATTCTACACACTGCTGCATTGTTCCTGAGTGTAAAGCTGTGATTGTTACTCATCCAGAATGAAAACTGTGTGTGTGTGTGTGTGTGTGTGTGTGTGTGTGTTCTCGCTCGGATGTGAATGCTCTGTTTGGTATCAGAGAAACTGAATATTTGTTGTATAATTTTCACTCCTCTGTGTCACTGCATGTCTTCCTCAAATATTCAATTCTTCTTTGATATCAATTAAAAAGATCAATATTTCTGCACTGACCTGACCGTCTCGTCTCTCCTGCCTGCTGCTCTCCACCACTTTATTCAGCTCTAGAGTCCTTTATTAGAATTCAGCTTTTACTAATTGTTTTATATTAATTTATTTTTTTTACTTTTAGGTCACCAACTAAGGTAAGTTCTGTGATTTATAATTATTTAGGTTTTTCACCATTAATACAAAATGTTTTGTTAAAAAATCCATTTTATGTAATAAACTTATATTCATGTTATTTTGATTAAATGTTAAATAATGAACTTTTGCATTAATTAATATTTACTTAAATATCAGTTTAATCACATCATTAAAAAATGTAAATAATATTTAATTTTCATTATTTATTCACATATTAAATCAACTTTACTTTATTATTTATTTTTAATCTCAGATGAATTTCCCGTCTAAACGAGTCTCACATTAATAATGCAGAGAGAATTCCACTGTAGAGTGATTAATTACTGATCACTGAATTCATCTATTCTTTCATTAATACACAGATAAATGTGTGTGTGTGTGGTGTGTGTGTGTGTGTGTGTGTGTGTGTGGTGTGTGTGTGTGTGTGGTGTGTGTGTGGTGTGTGTGTGTATAGAAGAGTTCTTCAGTCAGTAATGGAACTCCTGCAGGAACTCCAGTGAAGACTATGAATGAAGTTCCTGCACCAGCAGAAGCTCAGAGCTCCAGTGTGACGGCAACAGCAGCTACAGTGAGGTGTGAAGACCAGACTGAACACTACACAATAAACACTACACAATAAACACTGAACACTACACAATAAACACTACACAATAAACACTACACAATAAACACTGAACACTACACAATAAACACTACACAATAAACACTACACAATAAACACTGAACACTACACAATAAACACTACACAATAAACACTGAACACTACACACTGAACACTACACAATAAACACTACACAATAAACACTGAACACTACACAATAAACACTACACAATAAACACTGAACACTACACAATAAACACTACACAATAAACACTGAACACTACACAATAAACACTACACAATAAACACTGAACACTACACAATAAACACTACACAATAAACACTGAACACTACACAATAAACACTACACAATAAACACTGAACACTACACAATAAACACTACACAATAAACACTGAACACTACACACTGAACACTACACAATAAACACTACACAATAAACACTGAACACTACACAATAAACACTACACAATAAACACTGAACACTACACAATAAACACTAC
>NC_080729.1:374416-376916 GCF_019097595.1 Hemibagrus wyckioides
TTATTGTGTTTTTATTTGGTTGTGTTTGTTTGGTTGTGTTTTTGTTTGTTGTTTTTTGTTGTGTTGTGTTTTTGTTTTGTTGTTTTTGTTTTTGTTTTGTTGATGTTTTGTTGTGTTTGTTTTGTTTTGTTGTGTTTTTTTTGTTGTGTTTTTGTTTTGTTGTTTTTGTTTTGTTGTGTTGATGTTTTGTTGTGTTTTTGTTTGTTGTGTTTTTTGTTTTGTTGTGTTTTTGTTTTGTTGTGTTGATCTTTTGTTGTGTTTGTTTTGTTGTGTTTTTGTTTTGTTGTTTTTGTTTGTTGTTTTTTGTTGTGTTTTTGTTTTGTTGTGTTTGTTTTGTTGTGTTTTTGTTTTGTTGTTTTTGTTTGTTGTTTTTTGTTGTGTTTTTGTTTTGTTGTGTTGATGTTTTGTTGTTTTTGTTTTGTTGTGTTTTTGTTGTGTTTTTGTTTTGTTGTTTTTGTTTGTTGTTTTTTGTTGTGTTTTTGTTTTGTTGTGTTGATCTTTTGTTGTGTTTGTTTTGTTGTTTTTGTTTTGTTGTGTTTTTGTTGTGTTTTTGTTTTGTTGTGTTTTTGTTGTGTTGTGTTGATGTTTTGTTGTTTTTGTTTTGTTGTGTTGATGTTTTGTTGTTTTTGTTGTGTTGATGTTTTGTTGTGTTTTTGTTTTGTTGTGTTTTTGTTGTGTTGTGTTGATTTTTTGTTGTTTTTGTTTTGTTGTGTTGATGTTTTGTTGTTTTTGTTTTGTTGTGTTTTTGTTGTGTTTTTTTTTGTTGTGTTTTTTGTTTTGTTGTGTTTTTGTTTTGTTGTGTTTTTGTTTTGTTGTGTTGATCTTTTGTTGTGTTTATTTTGTTGTGTTTGTTTTGTTTTGTTGATGTTTTGTTTTGTTGGTGTTTTGTTGTGTTTGTTTTGTTTTATTGTGTTTTTGTTTTGTGTTTTTGTTTTGTTGTGTTTTTGTTTTGTTGTTTTTGTTTGTTGTTTTTTGTTGTGTTTTTGTTTTGTTTTGTTGATGTTTTGTTGTTTTTGTTTTGTTGTGTTTTTGTTGTGTTTTTGTTTTGTTGTTTTTGTTTGTTGTTTTCTGTTGTGTTTTTGTTTTGTTGTGTTTTTGTTTGTTGTGTTTTTTGTTTTGTTGTGTTTTTGTTTTGTTGTGTTGATCTTTTGTTGTGTTTATTTTGTTGTGTTTGTTTTGTTTTGTTGATGTTTTGTTTTGTTGGTGTTTTGTTGTGTTTGTTTTGTTTTATTGTGTTTTTGTTTTGTGTTTTTGTTTGTTGTTTTTTGTTGTGTTTTTGTTTTGTTGTGTTTTTGTTTTGTTGTGTTTTTGTTTTGTTGTTTTTGTTTTGTTGTGTTTTTGTTTGTTGTTTTTTGTTGTGTTTTTGTTTGGTTGTGTTTTTGTTTGGTTGTGTTTTTGTTTGTTGTTTTTTGTTGTGTTGTGTTTTTGTTTTGTTGTTTTTGTTTTGTTGATGTTTTGTTGTGTTTGTTTTGTTTTTTTGTTGTGTTTTTATTTGTTGTTTTTTGTTGTGTTGTGTTTTTGTTTTGTTGTTTTTGTTTTGTTGTGTTGATGTTTTGTTGTGTTTTTGTTTGTTGTGTTTTTTGTTTTGTTTTTGTTTTGTTGTTTTTGTTTGTTGTTTTTTGTTGTGTTTTTGTTTTGTTGTGTTGATGTTTTGTTGTTTTTGTTTTGTTGTGTTTTTGTTGTGTTTTTGTTTTGTTGTTTTTGTTTGTTGTTTTTTGTTGTGTTTTTGTTTTGTTGTGTTGATCTTTTGTTGTGTTTGTTTTGTTGTGTTTTTGTTTTGTTGTTTTTGTTTGTTGTTTTCTGTTGTGTTTTTGTTTTGTTGTGTTTTTGTTTTGTTGTGTTTTTGTTGTGTTTTTGTTTTGTTGTGTTTTTGTTGTGTTGTGTTGATGTTTTGTTGTTTTTGTTGTGTTGATGTTTTGTTGTTTTTGTTGTGTTGATGTTTTGTTGTGTTTTTGTTGTGTTTTTGTTGTGTTGTGTTGATGTTTTGTTGTTTTTGTTGTGTTGTGTTGATGTTTTGTTGTTTTTGTTGTGTTGATGTTTTGTTGTGTTTTTGTTGTGTTTTTGTTTTGTTGTTTTTGTTGTGTTGTGTTGATGTTTTGTTGTTTTTGTTTTGTTGTGTTGATGTTTTGTTGTTTTTGTTTTGTTGTGTTTTTGTTGTGTGTTTTTTTTTGTGTTGTGTTTTTGTTGTGTTTTTGTTTTGTTGTGTTGATTTTTTTTTAAAGTTGTGTGTGTTGTTCATCTGTCATCCTTCTGACTTCTGATTCTTCTGGAAGTCGAATGCTTTCATTAAGCCTCTTTGTTTTTGCAGAGTTTGTTATTTAACACCACTTCCTCCTCCTCCTCCTCCTACCCTGTTACCTCCTCCCTCCTGTTTGCCCCTTAAAGACCCCTGGGCTCCCTCTGAGGGGAGTGTGGAAGTGGCCCCAGAGCTCGACCTTTTTGCCATGAAGCCAGCAGAGGGCAGCACTGAGAGCCCCAGTAACGGAGAGCTGAGCACCAC
>NC_080729.1:409416-411916 GCF_019097595.1 Hemibagrus wyckioides
TGAATCTGTTCAACCATTTTTACACATCAGAGAATAAAGGAGCGGTCACTTCCAGTTCTTACTGTGTTCTTCAGACATGTGAGGTGACCAGAGTGTAAAAGATAATCATGTACAGTGCAGGATCATTCAGGCTGAACAGGCTAAAGGCTGTAACTGACCTGTGATGACAGACAGGTGAGGTATCTGCTGGACACCAGACTTGTAGCTTTATCTCATTTTTATTCTCCCTTTCTAACACTCTGTCACTGTTTACCTTCACTGATATTACTGTAACTACACACACAGTGTGTGTGTGTGTGTGTGTGTTCAGGACAGAAGTAAAGGCTGAAAGCCAGCAGCAGTGTGGGATGAAATTTAAGGCTAGGCCCAATGCCAACACACACACACACACACACACAGTCTGCCCTGTGTGATGTAATGAGGTGACAGTTTTGATCTGCAGATTTTCCCACCTCATTATTTCAAATCTAAGAAAATCTGTTAAATACCATAATAAGTGTCTAATAAAACACTGCATTCTCTCTCTCTCTCTCTCTCTCACACACACACACTTACTTTAGATTCGATCTAAGTTTCCAAACTTTATCCCAAACCACAATTAGACATGCACTGACATACACACACACACACACACACACACACTTTCTGCCAGAAAAAGTCCATGTGAAAGAGGGACTTGGGTCCGAGTGCACGTTTCATCTCGACCGTTTTCCACTAGTTAAGAGAAGCCAAGTGCACTTATAAGGGAATCTCATTTCATCCCTAATGTCTCCATAGTGCAATGCAAATTTCATCAAACCCATCACTTCCTCTCTCTCTCTCTCTCTCTCTCTCTCTCTCTCTCTCTCTCTCTCTCTAGGACAGTAGAGGTTTAGGATTGAACACATTCATTTAAATTCATTACTAATTTTAAGTCATTTTGTTAATTTTTTTTAAAAAAACAATTCTATTTCTAAACACTTCCATTTATTTTATTTATTTGACCAAACACACGTGAAAATATCTGAACTCCTGCAGTGTGTCAGAGGACCAGAGGGTCATCTCGTCTCGCGCTGCCTCAGTCTCCTTAAATCCTCTGTCATTATTCACCTTCATCACTTTCACTGCAGAAATAAACCCGATCTTCTTTTTTAAAACGGTAAAATAATTTCCTTATAATTAAATAAAAGATATTCAGTGCGATGGAAACCTTTCCGAAAAAACCCTTCAGTGTCTGTCTGCGAGGAATCTGTCTGGAAAAGAATAAATTCTCGTATTTAAATATTAAAAATAAATAAATAAACTAAACCTTGTAGATATTTCCCTCATTCCTGTGGCAGGAGTGTGTGTGTGTGTGTGTGTGAAGCGTCTGCCTTCTGCTCCATCACACTCAGATTCCCGCAAACACAGCAAAGTTTCCATTCGTGCAGAAGTTCATCCATACCTGTTAGATCATAGAGCCTGATGGAGGAGAAGATCTCCAAACAGCTGCTTCTTTATTCCAGAAGAAAGTCCTGCTTTATTTCATGGTAAAGATCTGAACAACAATGGACAATCCAGCCTGCAGCATGCACCGGGAGTGTGTGTGTGTGTGTGTGTGTGTGTGTGTATGTGCAGTGGGAGTGTGTGTTCGGGCTGCACTTGATGCCGGTGAAACGGGAATGGAGAGCCGTTCTGGCACAAATTACCGTCTTTTTTTCCTCACCCGGGTTGCCAGATTGGACCGCTATCCATCAGTTTCTTTTTTTTCTTTTGCAGAAAAAGTTACAGAACCGATATGAGGGGCGTGGCCACATAAACAAACATCCCCATCCAAATTCTGACCTCAGATCCGTGTCTCATGCACTTTAAGTGACTCAGATGTGGCTCTTTGATGTACATGTGCAATGAATCAAATAGAGAGACTTCATCAACACAGCCCTGACTCTGAGGGAGAGAGAGAGAGAGAGAGAGAGAGAGAGAACATCCTCCAGACTATTGTACAGAGATCACTAGATGGAATCCTGACCACACCACAGCCATCTATGGGCTTGAATTGAAAGCACGTGACTGTCTGGGTGGGTGGGGCTTACTTTCTTTTCCCTGTCAATCAGAGACACTGGCCAGTCATGGGGTCTGTGAGCTCAGGTATGTGGAAGAGGGCAGAGAGCTGATAGATTCTGATGGATTGGGTCACACTGCACTGTGATGCAGCGGGATGGTGGTCTGATGTTTGCACGTGTCAGGCTTCACGTTCCCCTGGGTATCAGCCGTCATATGATAGAGAAGATCTGATTGGTTGGTGGGAAACTGGCCAAAACTAAGCTGGGGGAAAATACCTTTGGTTCCTCCCCAAAAACTTTGTAGTATCAATGCCATTTTTTTTCTAAGAGCAGCTCTTATGACGAGCCTGTCAGTGCCTCGAGTTTTTATTAGGAGATTTATTCATTTATTGATTTGTTTAATTAAATTGAACTGAAACACCTTTGACTCAGCACTGTCAATGCCAGATCTGAACTCAGTGCTGTTAAAACCAGAGAAA
>NC_080729.1:416916-424416 GCF_019097595.1 Hemibagrus wyckioides
TGTTCTGAACCCTGTCCTAAACCCTGTTCTGAACCCTGTTCTGAACCCTGTCCTAAACCCTGTTCTGAACCCTGTCCTAAACCCTGTCCTGAACCCTGTTCTGAACCCTGTCCTAAACCCTGTTCTGAACCCTGTCCTAAACCCTGTCCTGAACCCTGTTCTGAACCCTGTCCTAAACCCTGTTCTGAACCCTGTCCTAAACCCTGTCCTGAACCCTGTCCTAAACCCTGTCCTGAACCCTGTCCTAAACCCTGTTCTGAACCCTGTCCTGAACCCTGTTCTGAACCCTGTCCTGAACCCTGTCCTAAACCCTGTCCTGAACTCTGTCCTAAACCCTGTTCTGAACCCTGTCCTGAACCCTGTCCTAAACCCTGAAGTGAAGAATGGAGACGTGTTTCTCAGCAGTGTGAGATTTCCTCCACCTCAGCACACCACTTTATACAGAACACAATAAAACACCCAGAGCTGACCGAAGGAGAGAAACATCACTATAAAGAACCACCAGACACACACACACACACACACACACACACACACACACACACAGCTATACAGACAAATAGCAGCATCTGTCATAATTAGCAGCATCTCTCTCTCTCTCTCTCTCTCTCTCTCTCTCTCTCTCTCGTGTAATTGTCGTCTCCACAAACCTTTAATGACCCTCATTAGCCCTGAACACAGAGGAGTTTATGGAGGTGTGATGGAGCTGACAGCGCAGCCTCGTCGCCCACCAACGTCTTTCACTGCAACACAACAAAAATCAAGTGGAAACAACTTCAATAACACAACAATAAACACAATAAACAAAACAATAAATACAACAATAAACAAAATAAACAAAACAATAAATACAACAATAAACACAATAAACACCAGATTAAAGCCCAGTCACATGGGTCAGGATCCTGAGCAGGTCTTCAACACAGTGTCATGATTTCATATTTCATCTCAGTAAACTCCACACACACTTTCCAGATGCTGTGAACTTTATTTCAATATAATCATCTACACTGAAGAACAGACACACTACTCATCTCACACAAAAACACAAACACTGCATTTATAATAAAATAGAAATATTATAAAAATGCTAACAGCAGAAAAGCAGTCAAGTCTCTTTATGAGTGAAGATACAGTGTGTATAGGAGAGTTATTAGGTGTCTAATGGGTTCTAACTGGACCTCTCTGGTTCTAAGTGTTTAGTAGAACTCAATAAATTAGATACATGAATTTTCTCTGATGTACAATCATCATCATCATCATAATCATCATAATCATCATCATCATCATAATCATCATCATGATAAATTTCTAAAATTAGCTAAAGAAATACTTAAAAACAATAAGAGGTTCCTTTACAGCATATGATGTGACTCAACAAACTGAATGGAAAACAACTTCATCCACATAACCCCACCCCTGGAATAACCCCACCCCTTGCCGTAACCCCACCCCTGGAATAACCCCTCCCCTCCCCCCAGCATGAACTGTTCAGTAATTAATTCACAAACGCTTCTTTATTAATTGTGTGTTAATTTTTTGGAGTACTTTTTCATTCCTTCCGGTCTTTTCTGTGTGAAGTGTAACTACTGACCTTTAATAACATTTCACTCCCAAATCTTTTCACACATTTCCCTCCACAAGACTCAGGTGTCCATCACATAAATTCCCCCAAAATTTGACACTAGCATCATTAAAGCTGTAATAAACTCTCAGACTTGGACCCAGCCAGGTCCAGTGCTGCTTCACGGTCAGACTGATGCTGGGTGGATTTCCGCAGCACAGCAGCCCTGTTTATCTGGGATTAATGAAGAATGTGAGTGTCTCAGGAGGCTTTACTGATCCATCACTGCTCACACACAGGACACGTTACCTGGTGCATCTGTCTTTAATGTAGAGACTTAAAACAGGAAAATACACTAATAATTGTCTCTGTATGTGTGTGTGTGTGTGTGTGTGTGGTAAATGTGTGTTTACAGAGCAGAGCATTAAAGCTTACTATAATCAAGCTCAGAGAGGAATTCATGGAGCTCAGACACACTTCACTCTGATAAGAGTTCTGTTCTGTCCTGCTCTCAGACATCTGCACTATCATGAGAGCACACACACACACACACACACACACACAGATCTGAACAGGAGTACTGGAGGAGTGTGCAGCAGCGGAAAGAGACACTAAAGTATGAGTCTGATTACAGAGGATTATAACACTTCCTACAAGTCAATAACAGCACCTGGTGTTCATACTGACACACACACACACAGACACACACACACATATACACACACACACACACACACAAACACACACCCACACATTTACAAACACACACGCATACAGACACACACACACATATACACACACACAAACACACACCCACACATTTACACACACACACACACACACAGACACACACACACATATACACACACACACACAAACACACACCCACACATTTACACACACACACACACACATACAGACACACACACACACACACACACATACACACACACACAAACACACACACACACATTTACACACAGACACACACACACACACACCCAATTAATCAGACATGGCCGTCACATGTGCAGACACTTAGGTGCTTAACTATAAACTCACTGATCAGGTGTAAGCACTATACAAAGGCAACAGGTGAGTTTACCTGTCTTCAACAAAAATGGAAGGCAATGTCGCAGTAAGAGAAAGAGTTAGGATGAGAGGGGCAGTCCATGGAGGAAGGGGGGTAGAGAGAGGAAGAGGGAGAGGAAGAGGTAGACCTGGAGGACGTGGACAAAGAAGGCGGGGATCAAATTTATCAGATGTGATTCGAGCAGCCTTGGTTGACCATGTTGACCATGTGGACCATGTTGACCATGTTGTAAAGCATGGGTTGACATTGAGAGAGGCTGGCCAGAGAGTTCAGCCCAACCTCAGCAGATATACTGCTGCTTCAGTAATTCGGACATTTTGACAAGAGCGCAGGTATAAAAACAACTTTTCTCTGCTGTCTACAGTACAATATAGCCTACTACACGACCTCCATCAGTACTATTTGGTACCATTCACTGTGTTCCATGTTTGAGACAAGGTCTTGTGTGCTGTCTTGTGACATTTACTGTAACATGTATTTTGATTGATCTACACAGGATTGAGGGTCGAGAACATAGAGGAGGAAGGAGCCCCATATTCACAGAGGAACAAGAGAGAGCTATTATAAACATGGTTTTGGTCAATAATGTCACATGTCTTAGAGAAATTCAGACAAACATCCTGAATGACCTCACAGTTTTCAATAATGTCCATCAGGTCTCTCTCACAACACTGGGGCGAATCCTTAAAAAGCATCACATCCAGATGAAACAACTGTACCAAGTGCCATTGGGAAGAAATTCTGAAAGAGTAAAAGACCTACAGCATGAATATGTGGAGGTAAGTAATGTCCACTTCAGTACTGTCCACTGCACACAAAACCTTTTTACTTTTTTTTTGTATTTTTTACAAAAATACCTTTTTGTTCTCTATTTTTTTCAGAGAGTTCTGCTAATTGATGGTGATCCAATCTCACATGAATTTATTGTCATAGATGAGGCTGGGTTCAACCTGACTAAAGTAAGAAGAAGATGGAGAAACATCATTGGCCATAGAGCTATTTTGAATGTCCCGGGACAACGTGGAGGCAACATCACAATGTGCTGCATTCACACAGAATGGGATCCTACACCGCCATGCCGAGTTTGGTCCTTACAACACGGCCCACATTATCACATTTTTAGACAGACTTCACAACATTGTCACAGCAGAACAACAAATGGATGCCAAGCAGATGAGATACACTGTCATCTGGGACATGTATCTTTCCACCGATCTGCTCTTGTCCAAAACTGGTTTCATGATCATCCACAATTTTCACTCCAATACCTCCCACCATAGTCTCCCTTCCTCAACCCCATTGAAGAGTTTTTTTCTGCATGGTGGTGGAAGGTTTACGATCTCCAGCCCTATGTCAGGATACCCCTCATTCCAGCCATGGAGGAGGCCTGTGGCCTAATTGATGCAGGGTCTGTGCAAGGATGGATTTGCCATTTAAGAAGATTCTTCCCTCGCTGTCTTGTGAGAGAGGACATCGCCTGTGATGTGGATGAAGTGCTGTGGTCAGATCCAGCTAGGCCAAGAGATGCTTAGGTTGTTGTTGTTGTTTTTTTAACTTTATACTTATGCTTTTGTTTTGTCTCCATGTTTTTGTTTGTGTACTATATTGTATTTGGAATATGTTCTGATTTGAAATGCAGCCTTTGGAAAAGCACGACTGTATTGAATGTCTGTACAATATGGTGAGAGAAAGATTTCATCAATGTACAGTACTGGTGCCGTGGGTTTTTTTCAATATTCATGTATTTTACATTAACAAAAAAATCTAACCCAGACTATATCATTAGAAAAGTATAAAAGTTACAAGTGTTTATGATTGAGCCCAGCAGTGTGTAAAGGAATCAAACAGAATCAGAATGGATGAACCATGTGTGTTCCATATGGGGTCAGAGTTGGGTTTTGTTAAATTAAAGTTTTGAACGAAGTGTTTCATTTTGCAAAAGAACTGAAGTGTTCTGCTATCTGTGTGTGTGGATCTGTGTGTGTGGATCTGTGTGTGTGGATCTGTGTGTGTGGATCTGTGTGTGGATCTGTGTGTGTGGATCTGTGTGTGTGGATCTGTGTGTGTGGATCTGTGTGTGTGGATCTGTGTGTGGATCTGTGTGTGTGGATCTGTGTGTGTGGATCTGTGTGTGTGGATCTGTGTGTGTGGATCTGTGTGTGTGGATCTGTGTGTGGATCTGTGTGTGTGGATCTGTGTGTGTGGATCTGTGTGTGTGGATCTGTGTGTGGATCTGTGTGTGTGGATCTGTGTGTGGATCTGTGTGTGTGGATCTGTGTGTGTGGATCTGTGTGTGTGGATCTGTGTGTGTGGATCTGTGTGTGGATCTGTGTGTGTGGATCTGTGTGTGTGGATCTGTGTGTGTGGATCTGTGTGTGTGGATCTGTGTGTGTGGATCTGTGTGTGGATCTGTGTGTGTGGATCTGTGTGTGTGGATCTGTGTGTGTGGATCTGTGTGTGGATCTGTGTGTGTGGATCTGTGTGTGGATCTGTGTGTGTGGATCTGTGTGTGTGGATCTGTGTGTGTGGATCTGTGTGTGTGGATCTGTGTGTGGATCTGTGTGTGTGGATCTGTGTGTGTGGATCTGTGTGTGTGGATCTGTGTGTGGATCTGTGTGTGTGGATCTGTGTGTGGATCTGTGTGTGTGGATCTGTGTGTGTGGATCTGTGTGTGTGGATCTGTGTGTGTGGATCTGTGTGTGGATGTGTGTGTGGATCTGTGTGTGTGGATCTGTGTGTGTGGATCTGTGTGTGTGGATCTGTGTGTGGATCTGTGTGTGTGTGGATGTGTGTGTGGATCTGTGTGTGTGGATCTGTGTGTGTGTGGATGTGTGTGTGGATCTGTGTGTGTGGATGTGTGTATGGATCTGTGTGTGGATGTGTGTGTGTGGATCTGTGTGTGTGGATCTGTGTGTGTGGATCTGTGTGTGTGGATCTGTGTGTGTGGATCTGTGTGTGTGGATCTGTGTGTGGATCTGTGTGTGTGGATCTGTGTGTGTGGATGTGTGTATGGATCTGTGTGTGGATGTGTGTGTGTGGATCTGTGTGTGTGGATCTGTGTGTGGATCTGTGTGTGTGGATCTGTGTGTGTGGATCTGTGTGTGTGGATCTGTGTGTGTGGATCTGTGTGTGTGGATCTGTGTGTGGATCTGTGTGTGTGGATCTGTGTGTGTGGATCTGTGTGTGTGGATCTGTGTGTGTGGATCTGTGTGTGGATCTGTGTGTGTGGATCTGTGTGTGTGGATCTGTGTGTGTGGATCTGTGTGTGGATCTGTGTGTGTGGATCTGTGTGTGTGGATCTGTGTGTGGATCTGTGTGTGTGGATCTGTGTGTGTGGATCTGTGTGTGTGGATCTGTGTGTGTGGATCTGTGTGTGTGGATCTGTGTGTGTGTGGATGTGTGTGTGGATCTGTGTGTGTGGATCTGTGTGTGTGTGGATGTGTGTGTGGATCTGTGTGTGTGGATGTGTGTATGGATCTGTGTGTGGATGTGTGTGTGTGGATCTGTGTGTGTGGATCTGTGTGTGTGGATCTGTGTGTGGATGTGTGTGTGGATCTGTGTGTGTGGATCTGTGTGTGTGGATCTGTGTGTGTGGATCTGTGTGTGGATCTGTGTGTGTGGATCTGTGTGTGTGGATCTGTGTGTGTGGATCTGTGTGTGTGGATCTGTGTGTGGATCTGTGTGTGTGGATCTGTGTGTGTGGATCTGTGTGTGTGGATCTGTGTGTGGATCTGTGTGTGGATCTGTGTGTGTGGATCTGTGTGTGTGGATCTGTGTGTGGATGTGTGTGTGGATCTGTGTGTGTGGATCTGTGTGTGTGGATCTGTGTGTGGATCTGTGTGTGTGTGGATGTGTGTGTGGATCTGTGTGTGTGGATCTGTGTGTGTGTGGATGTGTGTGTGGATCTGTGTGTGTGGATGTGTGTATGGATCTGTGTGTGGATGTGTGTGTGTGGATGTGTGTGTGTGGATCTGTGTGTGTGGATCTGTGTGTGGATGTGTGTGTGGATCTGTGTGTGTGGATCTGTGTGTGTGGATCTGTGTGTGTGGATCTGTGTGTGGATCTGTGTGTGTGGATCTGTGTGTGGATCTGTGTGTGTGGATCTGTGTGTGTGGATCTGTGTGTGGATGTGTGTGTGTGGATCTGTGTGTGTGTGGATGTGTGTGTGGATCTGTGTGTGTGGATCTGTGTGTGTGGATCAGTGTGTGTGGATCTGTGTGTGGATCTGTGTGTGTGGATCTGTGTGTGTGTGGATGTGTGTGTGGATCTGTGTGTGTGGATCTGTGTGTGTGGATCAGTGTGTGTGGATCTGTGTGTGGATCTGTGTGTGTGGATCTGTGTGTGTGGATCTGTGTGTGGATCTGTGTGTGTGGATCTGTGTGTGTGGATCTGTGTGTGTGGATCTGTGTGTGTGGATCTGTGTGTGGATCTGTGTGTGGATCTGTGTGTGGATCTGTGTGTGGATCTGTGTGTGGATCTGTGTGTGTGGATCTGTGTGTGTGGATCTGTGTGTGGATCTGTGTGTGTGGATCTGTGTGTGTGGATCTGTGTGTGTGGATCTGTGTGTGGATCTGTGTGTGTGGATCTGTGTGTGGATCTGTGTGTGTGGATCTGTGTGTGTGGATCTGTGTATGGATCTGTGTGTGTGGATCTGTGTGTGGATGTGTGTGTGGATCTGTGTGTGGATCTGTGTGTGTGGATCTGTGTGTGTGGATCTGTGTGTGGATCTGTGTGTGTGGATCTGTGTGTGGATCTGTGTGTGTGGATCTGTGTGTGTGGATCTGTGTGTGGATGTGTGTGTGTGGATCTGTGTGTGTGGATCTGTGTGTGTGGATCTGTGTGT
>NC_080729.1:431916-441916 GCF_019097595.1 Hemibagrus wyckioides
TGTGTGTAAGGGGGTCTTTAGTGTCAGTGCTGTGTATCAGTGTGTGTGTGTGTGTGTGTGTGTGTAAGGGGTCTTTAGTGTCAGTGCTGTGTATCAGTGTGTGTGTGTGTTGTGTGTGTGTGTAAGGGGGTCTTTAGTGTCAGTGCTGTGTATCAGTGTGTGTGTGTGTGTGTGTGTGTGTGTAAGGGGTCTTTAGTGTCAGTGCTGTGTATCAGTGTGTGTGTGTGTGTGTGTGTGTGTGTGTGTAAGGGGTCTTTAGTGTCAGTGCTGTGTATCAGTGTGTGTGTGTGTGTGTGTGTGGTGTGTAAGGGGTCTTTAGTGTCAGTGCTGTGTATCAGTGTGTGTGTGTGTGTGTGTGTGTGGTGTAAGGGGTCTTTAGTGTCAGTGCTGTGTATCAGTGTGTGTGTGTGTGTGTGTGGTGTGTGTGTAAGGGGTCTTTAGTGTCAGTGCTGTGTATCAGTGTGTGTGTGTGTGTGTGTGTGTGTAAGGGGTCTTTAGTGTCAGTGCTGTGTATCAGTGTGTGTGTGTGTGTGTGTGTGTGTGTAAGGGGTCTTTAGTGTCAGTGCTGTGTATCAGTGTGTGTGTGTGTGTGTGTGTGTGTGTAAGGGGTCTTTAGTGTCAGTGCTGTGTATCAGTGTGTGTGTGTGTGTGTGTGTGTGTGTAAGGGGTCTTTAGTGTCAGTGCTGTGTATCAGTGTGTGTGTGTGTGTGTGTGTGTGTAAGGGGTCTTTAGTGTCAGTGCTGTGTATCAGTGTGTGTGTGTGTGTGTGTGTGTGTAAGGGGTCTTTAGTGTCAGTGCTGTGTATCAGTGTGTGTGTGTGTGTGTGTGTGTGTGTAAGGGGTCTTTAGTGTCAGTGCTGTGTATCAGTGTGTGTGTGTGTGTGTGTGTGTAAGGGGTCTTTAGTGTCAGTGCTGTGTATCAGTGTGTGTGTGTGTGTGTGTGTGTAAGGGGTCTTTAGTGTCAGTGCTGTGTATCAGTGTGTGTGTGTGTGTGTGTGTGTGTAAGGGGTCTTTAGTGTCAGTGCTGTGTATCAGTGTGGGTGTGTGTGAGTGTGTGTGTGTAAGGGGTCTTTAGTGTCAGTGCTGTGTATCAGTGTGTGTGTGTGTGTGTGTGTAAGGGGTCTTTAGTGTCAGTGCTGTGTATCAGTGTGTGTGTGTGTGTGTGTGTAAGGGGTCTTTAGTGTCAGTGCTGTGTATCAGTGTGTGTGTGTGTGTGTGTGTGTGTGTAAGGGGTCTTTAGTGTCAGTGCTGTGTATCAGTGTGTGTGTGTGTGTGTGTGTGTGTGTGTGTGTAAGGGGTCTTTAGTGTCAGTGCTGTGTATCAGTGTGTGTGTGTGTGTGTGTGTGTGTGTGTGTGTAAGGGGTCTTTAGTGTCAGTGCTGTGTATCAGTGTGTGTGTGTGTGTGTGTGTGTGTGTGTGTGTGTGTGTAAGGGGTCTTTAGTGTCAGTGCTGTGTATCAGTGTGTGTGTGTGTGTGTGTGTAAGGGGTCTTTAGTGTCAGTGCTGTGTATCAGTGTGTGTGTGTGTGTGTGTGTAAGGGGTCTTTAGTGTCAGTGCTGTGTATCAGTGTGTGTGTGTGTGTGTGTGTGTAAGGGGTCTTTAGTGTCAGTGCTGTGTATCGGTGTGTGTGTGTGTGTGTGTAAGGGGTCTTTAGTGTCAGTGCTGTGTATCAGTGTGTGTGTGTGTGTGTGTGTGTGTGTAAGGGGTCTTTAGTGTCAGTGCTGTGTATCAGTGTGTGTGTGTGTGTGTGTGTGTGTGTAAGGGGTCTTTAGTGTCAGTGCTGTGTATCAGTGTGTGTGTGTGTGTGTGTGTGTGTGTAAGGGGTCTTTAGTGTCAGTGCTGTGTATCAGTGTGTGTGTGTGAGTGAGTGTGTGTGTGAGTGTGTAAGGGGTCTTTAGTGTCAGTGCTGTGTATCAGTGTGTGTGAGTGTGTGTGTGTGTGTGTGTGTCTTTAGTGTCAGTGCTGTGTATCAGTGTGTGTGTGTGTGTGTGTGTGTAAGGGGTCTTTAGTGTCAGTGCTGTGTATCAGTGTGTGTGTGTGTGTGTGTGTAAGGGGTCTTTAGTGTCAGTGCTGTGTATCAGTGTGTGTGTGTGTGTGTGTGTGTGTAAGGGGTCTTTAGTGTCAGTGCTGTGTATCAGTGTGTGTGTGTGTGTGTGTGTGTAAGGGGGTCTTTAGTGTCAGTGCTGTGTATCAGTGTGTGTGTGTGTGTGTGTGTGTGTGTAAGGGGTCTTTAGTGTCAGTGCTGTGTATCAGTGTGTGTGTGTGTGTGTGTGTGTGTAAGGGGTCTTTAGTGTCAGTGCTGTGTATCAGTGTGTGTGTGTGTGTGTGTGTGTGTGTAAGGGGTCTTTAGTGTCAGTGCTGTGTATCAGTGTGTGTGTGGTGGTGTGTGTGTGTGTGTGTGTAAGGGGTCTTTAGTGTCAGTGCTGTGTATCAGTGTGTGTGTGTGTGTGTGTGTGTGTAAGGGGTCTTTAGTGTCAGTGCTGTGTATCAGTGTGTGTGTGTGTGTGTGTGTGTGTGTGTAAGGGGTCTTTAGTGTCAGTGCTGTGTATCAGTGTGTGTGTGTGTGTGTGTGTGTGTGTAAGGGGTCTTTAGTGTCAGTGCTGTGTATCAGTGTGTGTGTGTGTGTGTGTGTAAGGGGTCTTTAGTGTCAGTGCTGTGTATCAGTGTGTGTGTGTGTGTGTGTGTGTGTAAGGGGTCTTTAGTGTCAGTGCTGTGTATCAGTGTGTGTGTGTGTGTGTGTGTGTGTAAGGGGTCTTTAGTGTCAGTGCTGTGTATCAGTGTGTGTGTGTGTGTAAGGGGTCTTTAGTGTCAGTGCTGTGTATCAGTGTGTGTGTGTGTGTGTGTGTAAGGGGTCTTTAGTGTCAGTGCTGTGTATCAGTGTGTGTGTGTGTGTGTGTGTGTAAGGGGTCTTTAGTGTCAGTGCTGTGTATCAGTGTGTGTGTGTGTGTGTGTGTGTGTAAGGGGTCTTTAGTGTCAGTGCTGTGTATCAGTGTGTGTGTGTGTGTGTGTGTGTAAGGGGTCTTTAGTGTCAGTGCTGTGTATCAGTGTGTGTGTGTGTGTGTGTGTGTAAGGGGTCTTTAGTGTCAGTGCTGTGTATCAGTGTGTGTGTGTGTGTGTGTGTAAGGGGTCTTTAGTGTCAGTGCTGTGTATCAGTGTGTGTGTGTGTGTGTGTGTGTGTGTGTGTAAGGGGTCTTTAGTGTCAGTGCTGTGTATCAGTGTGTGTGTGTGTGTGTGTGTGTGTGTAAGGGGTCTTTAGTGTCAGTGCTGTGTATCAGTGTGTGTGTGTGTGTGTGTGTGTGTGTGTGTGTAAGGGGTCTTTAGTGTCAGTGCTGTGTATCAGTGTGTGTGTGTGTGTGTGTGTGTGTGTGTGTGTGTGTAAGGGGTCTTTAGTGTCAGTGCTGTGTATCAGTGTGTGTGTGTGTGTGTGTGTGTGTGTGTGTGTGTGTGTGTGTAAGGGGTCTTTAGTGTCAGTGCTGTGTATCAGTGTGTGTGTGTGTGTGTGTGTAAGGGGTCTTTAGTGTCAGTGCTGTGTATCAGTGTGTGTGTGTGTGTGTGTAAGGGGTCTTTAGTGTCAGTGCTGTGTATCAGTGTGTGTGTGTGTGTGTGTGTAAGGGGTCTTTAGTGTCAGTGCTGTGTATCAGTGTGTGTGTGTGTGTGTGTGTGTGTAAGGGGTCTTTAGTGTCAGTGCTGTGTATCAGTGTGTGTGTGTGTGTGTGTGTGTGTAAGGGGTCTTTAGTGTCAGTGCTGTGTATCAGTGTGTGTGTGTGTGTGTGTGTGTAAGGGGTCTTTAGTGTCAGTGCTGTGTATCAGTGTGTGTGTGTGTGTGTGTGTGTGTGTGTGTGTAAGGGGTCTTTAGTGTCAGTGCTGTGTATCAGTGTGTGTGTGTGTGTGTGTGTGTGTGTGTGTGTAAGGGGTCTTTAGTGTCAGTGCTGTGTATCAGTGTGTGTGTGTGTGTGTGTGTGTGTGTGTGTGTGTGTAAGGGGTCTTTAGTGTCAGTGCTGTGTATCAGTGTGAGTGTGTGTGTGTGGTGTGGTGTAAGGGGTCTTTAGTGTCAGTGCTGTGTATCAGTGTGTGTGTGTGTGTGTGTGTAAGGGGTCTTTAGTGTCAGTGCTGTGTATCAGTGTGTGTGTGTGTGAGTGTGCGTGTGTGTGTGGGTAAGGGGCCTTTAGTGTCAGCGCTGTGTATCAGTGTGTGTGTGTGTGTGTGTGTATGGGGTCTTTAGTGTCAGTGCTGTGTATCAGTGTGTGTGTGTGTGTGTGTGTTGTGTGTGTGTAAGGGGTCTTTAGTGTCAGTGCTGTGTATCAGTGTGTGTGTGTGTGTGTGTGTGTGTGTGTAAGGGGTCTTTAGTGTCAGTGCTGTGTATCAGTGTGTGTGTGTGTGTGTGTGTGTGTGTGTGTGTAAGGGGTCTTTAGTGTCAGTGCTGTGTATCAGTGTGTGTGTGTGTGTGTGTGTGTGTAAGGGGTCTTTAGTGTCAGTGCTGTGTATCAGTGTGTGTGTGTGTGTGTGTGTGTGTGTAAGGGGTCTTTAGTGTCAGTGCTGTGTATCAGTGTGTGTGTGTGTGTGTGTGTGTAAGGGGTCTTTAGTGTCAGTGCTGTGTATCAGTGTGTGTGTGTGTGTGTGTGTGTAAGGGGTCTTTAGTGTCAGTGCTGTGTATCAGTGTGTGTGTGTGTGTGTGTGTGTGTGTAAGGGGTCTTTAGTGTCAGTGCTGTGTATCAGTGTGTGTGTGTGTGTGTGTGTGTGTGTGTAAGGGGTCTTTAGTGTCAGTGCTGTGTATCAGTGTGTGTGTGTGTGTGTGTGTAAGGGGTCTTTAGTGTCAGTGCTGTGTATCAGTGTGTGTGTGTGTGTGTGTGTGTGTGTGTGTAAGGGGTCTTTAGTGTCAGTGCTGTGTATCAGTGTGTGTGTGTGTGTGTGTGTAAGGGGTCTTTAGTGTCAGTGCTGTGTATCAGTGTGTGTGTGTGTGTGTGTGTGTGTGTGTAAGGGGTCTTTAGTGTCAGTGCTGTGTATCAGTGTGTGTGTGTGTGTGTGTGTGTGTGTGTAAGGGGTCTTTAGTGTCAGTGCTGTGTATCAGTGTGTGTGTGTGTGTGTGTGTGTGTGTGTGTGTGTGTAAGGGGTCTTTAGTGTCAGTGCTGTGTATCAGTGTGTGTGTGTGTGTGTGTGTGTGTGTGTGTGTAAGGGGTCTTTAGTGTCAGTGCTGTGTATCAGTGTGTGTGTGTGTATGTGTGTGTAAGGGGTCTTTAGTGTCAGTGCTGTGTATCAGTGTGTGTGTGTGTGTGTGTGTGTGTGTGTGTGTGTGTAAGGGGTCTTTAGTGTCAGTGCTGTGTATCAGTGTGTGTGTGTGTGTGTGTGTAAGGGGTCTTTAGTGTCAGTGCTGTGTATCAGTGTGTGTGTGTGTGTGTGTGTAAGGGGTCTTTAGTGTCAGTGCTGTGTATCAGTGTGTGTGTGGGTATGTGTGGGTAAGGGGGTCTTTAGTGTCAGTGTAGTGTATCTGTGTGTGTGTGTGTGTGTGTGTCGTAAGGGGTCTTTAGTGTCAGTGCTGTGTATCAGTGTGTGTGTGTGTATGTGTGTGTAAGGGGGTCTTTAGTGTCAGTGCTGTGTATCAGTGTGTGTGTGTGTGTGTGTGTGTAAGGGGTCTTTAGTGTCAGTGCTGTGTATCAGTGTGTGTGTGTGTGTGTGTGTGTAAGGGGTCTTTAGTGTCAGTGCTGTGTATCAGTGTGTGTGTGTGTATGTGTGTGTAAGGGGGTCTTTAGTGTCAGTGTTGTGTATCTGTGTGTGTGTGTGTGTGTGTATGTATCGGTCACGGGGAAAAGCTGGAACTGAAGGTTTCCACATCTTCAGGACAGAGGAGTTTACACTTCTTTACTGTTGTAGCAGTTTGTTATGGTGGCCATTCTGTCTCTCTCTCTCTCTCTCTCTCTCTCTCTCTCTCTCTAACACACACACACACACACACACACACTCAGCGTGTTTTTGACACTGTGATTCAGCATGTGTTTGTGTTTAAGCGCTCCAGTCTCTTCATCTGCTTGTTCTGGTTGCTCTGAGGTGGAGAAGCTCCTCTGATTGGTGTTTGTTGGTAGATGAATCTGCTGAGTGGAAAAGCTTCTCTCTGCTGCAGAGGAAAATAAACTCAGAGTCTCGCTTTAATTCGTGTCGACTGCCGTCTGAAGGAGCTGAAGGGAGAATCTTTTAACCCAGCATTCCTCAGACGTATGAAGTTAATCCAGGGTGATGACTCCACACACACACACACACACACACACACACACACACACACACACAGTGATTCACTATTGTGTGTTGTCTTTTCTTACCCACGGAGGTGTTTAACAGTTTCTATGTGTTTGGTGTGTTCTGATTGGAGTTATGACCGTGTCACACGTCTGCAGATTAAATGAGAAAATGTGAATATATTTTGTAATGAGGAGGGTTATTTATTCCAGCACAGTGACGTATTGTGTTCTTCCTTGTGTTTAAAATCTTTTAACTCGACCTTCAGTACTCCGTGTCACCGTGTCCTCAGCAGTGGTGAAGCACTCCAGGAATTAATGGAGTGTTTTTTCCACTACAGATATCTTTTCTGTTTACTTTATTAAAAAAAATCCAAATGTGATGAAAAATAGTGATTAATAAGATGAACTCTGCTATTTTTCATCAAATTTGGATTTTATTTTAATTTCTCTGATTATAATGTGTTCTTATTTCATATTTTGTAGCTTAGACATGAGGCCTGTGTTCCAGTCTGACATTAGACTCAGGAATCTGACTCAGTGACTCACGTTTGGTTAATATTCATCTTCTAAAGGACCATAATGTGAGAATAAATGATATAAAACATATGATTATGACAGGCGTAATGGTGTGTGTGTGTTTCACATGGTTTAGTGAAGTTAGTGCTCTGAGAGTAATTACATTTGACCGTTGCCCTTCCTCACACTCTGTGTGCCTGTGGGTTCAAGCAGGATGTTAGAAAGGTGTGTGTGTGTGTGTGTGTGTGTGAGTCGTAAAAGAAGAGAGAGTGAAGAAGAAGAAAGAGGACTTTGTGGAGGAGAGGAAGAAGGGAGCCTCCTGCTCTCCACAGACCTCCTCTGTGCTCCTGTATTATCTCACTTAACGAACTGCCTGCGTAAATTAAAGCCCCGCCGCAGCAGAGAAAACAAAAACAATCACACACAAAAGTCCCTCAGCAGCCGGGCTCAGATCCTGTTTCACTCCTTTACGCATAAATAACCTGGGTTTTTTTCAGAGACAGGTTCCCAACAGACGCCCTTTCAGCCGAGAGTCGCGCTGCGTCCGGCTCCGTCCGGCCCCGTCCGGCTCGCGGGTCCGAGGCGCCGAACACACCGCGCTGTTGTGGAGCGGCTGCTGAGAAAAACACACCGTTATTCACTACACACACACACACTCTTACACTCTTATTCATTTGTAACTGAGACTCAGAAATGATCCACACACACAGCTGAGGAACAAACAGCAGTTAAATCATCAGTCATGGAGTTGATTATTGTCCTCTAACAGCATGACCCCAGGACTCTGATATCTCTGAGCAGTGTGTATTAAACACTTACCACATGATGATATCAGCTGAACCTGCTGCACTGGACACATCACTGACCCTCATTCATCATACACATGTACAGTTATTCACTATTCCTTACAGAAATATAAAAGTAATGCAGCTGATCTGGACACTCTGTACTCTATCCTTTAAATGTTTACTTCATTTTCTTCTCTTTTTAATTGTTGTAAATAAAAACGTTCTTTTAAAATGAAATAAGACTGAAAACTACATATGATAAATATCAGTGTGTGTGTGTGTGTATGAGTGTGTGTGTGTGTTTGTGTATAAGTGAGTGTGTGTCTGTGTATGAGTGTGTGTCTGTGAGTGTGAGTGTGAGTGTGTGTATATGAGTGTGTGTGTGTGTATGAGTGTGTTTGTGTATATGAGTGTGTGTGTGTCTGTGTATGAGTGTGTGTGTATGAGTGTGTTTGTGTATATGAGTGTGTGTGTGTCTGTGTATGAGTGTGTGTGTGTGTGTATGAGTGTGTGTGTGTGTATATGTGTGTGTGTGTGTGTATGAGTGTGTGTGTGTATGAGTGTGTGTGTATGAGTGTGTGTGTATGAGTGTGTGTCTGAGTGTGTGTATGAGTGTGTGTGTGTGTGTATGAGTGTGTGTGTGTGTGTGTGTATGAGTGTGTGTGTGTGTGTGTATGAGTGTGTGTGTGTGTGTATGGGTGTGTGTCTGAGTGTGTGTGTGTGTGTATGAGTGTGTGTGTGTGTGTATGAGTATGTGTGTATGAGTGTGTGTGTGTGTGTGTCTGAGTGTGTGTGTGTGTGTGTGTATGAGTGTGTGTGTGTGTGTGTGTGTATGAGTGTGTGTGTGTGTGTGTATGAGTGTGTGTGTGTGTGTGTGTGTATGAGTGTGTGTGTGTGTATGAGTGTGTGTGTATGAGTGTGTGTGTGTGTATGAGTGTGTGTGTGTGTATGAGTGTGTGTGTGTGTATGAGTGTGTGTGTATGAGTGTGTGTGTGTGTGTGAGTGTGTGTGTGTGTGTATGAGTGTGTGTGTGTGTATGAGTGTGTGTGTGTGTGTATGAGTGTGTGTGTGTGTATGAGTGTGTGTGTGTGTATGAGTGTGTGTGTGTGTGTATGAGTGTGTGTGTGTGTATGAGTGTGTGTGTGTGTATGAGTGTGTGTGTGTGTGTATGAGTGTGTGTGTGTGTATGAGTGTGTGTGGTTAATGGTGTTTATGGAAATATAAAATATCAGTTATTCCAGTTTTGTTGTTTTTGGACAGAATAGTTTGAAGCTCGTTACAGATGTGTGGAAGTTTTGAGCAGCTGTGTCTATTGTTTTTTTTTAATCGGGTTTAGAACCTCAGAGCCTGAGGAACGCTTCTGATGATAAGGAGAGTGATGAAGTTCTGCCTCGGTTCTTTACGTGTCCGATTCGCTCCATTACCCCTCATCCATGTGAGTCACATTAAAAGCATGTTGAATAGCCACAGGGCTGGCCGCGTTTCCTCGCTGTTTACAGAACCTGGACTTTTGCCCGGAACGCTCGGCCTCCCGAGGGACCCGGAGAGAGAGGCTTTAAGAAGCTACTTTAGAAGATGGACATGAAAACCTCTCACTCTTTACATTTCCTTCAGTTTGGTGTCCAGAGTCAACACAAGCTCCATTTCTAGGGCCAGTAAGTGTGTTCATGCTCTCTCACGGCTACACTTCAGCCGGACCGACCCCGACTGTTTACTCTCACTGGAGTTGGGAAGGAATCTGAGATGTTTGCTCTGGAGCACTTTCAGGGCACCTGCTCACCTGAATCAGAGTGATGTTCTGGAGGACATGGCTTGTGTGTGACGGCGCTCCTAGAGTTCACGCTTGTTCGGGTCACAGAGTTGTGTTTGTTTGCTGTTCCTGTTGGCTGAGAGCAGAGCCTGGTGCTCTGAAGGTCAGTGTGTTCGTCCCTCTATCAAACAGCTGCTTGTGACCGAGACGTGAGTGAGAGAGTTAACCTGTTCACTCCGACACGCTGCAGAGCTTCTTCTTTAGTCTCATCAGAAGCTCAGGTTTAATCTTCACTGCTGTGTTGGTGAGCAGGACTTAACACTCTGACAAGTGGTCATTAAACTGGTTATTTACAGCAGTTGTGTTCAGCAGATAAAACACGCGAGAGATTTCAGGATCATTTGGAGAGTTTGCTGAGAGTTTGGTGATAAAATGGTTCCTGAAAGTTGCTGAATCTCCAGAATGAACTTTGACCCTCGGCTGTAAAAGATTCTACACCAGTGAGTCGGAGTCGGTGAATCGAGACTGATTCAAAATCTGATTCTTTTGGCTTGATTTCACACAGAATTAAACACGGAAATGAGCACAATACTCTTCCTCCTCATCATCATCATTGTCATCATCATCACCATCATCATCATCATCACCATCATCACCACTATCACCACGACCACTATCATCACCATCCTTATCATAATCATCATCACCATAACCATCA
>NC_080729.1:449416-459416 GCF_019097595.1 Hemibagrus wyckioides
CACATTCACATCACTACACAACTCAGTGACATCACTACACAACTCACAGTGACATCACTACACAACTCACATTCACATCACTACACAACTCACAGTGACATCACTACACAACTCACAGTGACATCACTACACAACTCACATTCACATCACTACACAACTCACAGTGACATCACTACACAACTCACAGTGACATCACTACACAACTCACATTCACATCACTACACAACTCACATTCACATCACTACACAACTCAGTGACATCACTACACAACTCACATTCACATCACTACACAACTCACATTCACATCACTACACAACTCACATTCACATCACTACACAACTCACATTCACATCACTACACAACTCACATTCACATCACTACACAACTCACAGTGACATCACTACACAACTCACATTCACATCACTACACAACTCAGTGGCATCACTACACAACTCACATTCACATCACTACACAACTCACATTCACATCACTACACAATTCACATTCACATCACTACACAACTCACATTCACATCACTACACAACTCACAGTGACATCACTACACAACTCACATTCACATCACTACACAACTCACATTCACATCACTACACAACTCACAGTGACATCACTACACAACTCACATTCACATCACTACACAACTCACATTCACATCACTACACAACTCACATTCACATCACTACACAACTCACAGTGACATCACTACACAACTCAGTGACATCACTACACAACTCACATTCACATCACTACACAACTCACAGTGACATCACTACACAACTCACAGTGACATCACTACACAACTCACATTCACATCACTACACAACTCACATTCACATCACTACACAACTCACATTCACATCACTACACAACTCACATTCACATCACTACACAACTCACATTCACATCACTACACAACTCAGTGACATCACTACACAACTCACATTCACATCACTACACAACTCAGTGGCATCACTACACAACTCACATTCACATCACTACACAACTCACATTCACATCACTACACAATTCACATTCACATCACTACACAACTCACATTCACATCACTACACAACTCACAGTGACATCACTACACAACTCACATTCACATCACTACACAACTCACATTCACATCACTACACAACTCAGTGACATCACTACACAACTCACATTCACATCACTACACAACTCACAGTGACATCACTACACAACTCACAGTGACATCACTACACAACTCACAGTGACATCAATACACAACTCACATTCACATCACTACACAACTCACATTCACATCACTACACAACTCACATTCACATCACTACACAACTCACATTCACATCACTACACAACTCACAGTGACATCACTACACAACTCACATTCACATCACTACACAACTCACATTCACATCACTACACAACTCAGTGACATCACTACACAACTCACATTCACATCACTACACAACTCACAGTGACATCACTACACAACTCACAGTGACATCACTACACAACTCACAGTGACATCACTACACAACTCACATTCACATCACTACACAACTCACAGTGACATCACTACACAACTCACAGTGACATCACTACACAACTCAGTGACATCACTACACAACTCACATTCACATCACTACACAACTCACAGTGACATCACTACACAACTCACATTCACATCACTACACAACTCACATTCACATCACTACACAACTCACATTCACATCACTACACAACTCAGTGACATCACTACACAACTCACAGTGACATCACTACACAACTCACATTCACATCACTACACAACTCACAGTGACATCACTACACAACTCACAGTGACATCACTACACAACTCACATTCACATCACTACACAACTCACAGTGACATCACTACACAACTCACAGTGACATCACTACACAACTCAGTGACATCACTACACAACTCACATTCACATCACTACACAACTCACATTCACATCACTACACAACTCACATTCACATCACTACACAACTCACATTCACATCACTACACAACTCAGTGACATCACTACACAACTCACATTCACATCACTACACAACTCAGTGGCATCACTACACAACTCACATTCACATCACTACACAACTCACATTCACATCACTACACAACTCACATTCACATCACTACACAACTCACATTCACATCACTACACAACTCACAGTGACATCACTACACAACTCACATTCACATCACTACACAACTCACATCACTACACAACTCAGTGACATCACTACACAACTCACATTCACATCACTACACAACTCACATTCACATCACTACACAACTCACATTCACATCACTACACAACTCACAGTGACATCACTACACAACTCACATTCACATCACTACACAACTCACATTCACATCACTACACAACTCAGTGACATCACTACACAACTCACATTCACATCACTACACAACTCAGTGACATCACTACACAACTCACATTCACATCACTACACAACTCACAGTGACATCACTACACAACTCACAGTGACATCACTACACAACTCACAGTGACATCACTACACAACTCACAGTGACATCACTACACAACTCACATTCACATCACTACACAACTCACAGTGACATCACTACACAACTCACAGTGACATCACTACACAACTCAGTGACATCACTACACAACTCACATTCACATCACTACACAACTCACAGTGACATCACTACACAACTCACAGTGACATCACTACACAACTCACAGTGACATCACTACACAACTCACAGTGACATCACTACACAACTCACATTCACATCACTACACAACTCACAGTGACATCACTACACAACTCACAGTGACATCACTACACAACTCAGTGACATCACTACACAACTCACATTCACATCACTACACAACTCACAGTGACATCACTACACAACTCACATTCACATCACTACACAACTCACATTCACATCACTACACAACTCACATTCACATCACTACACAACTCAGTGACATCACTACACAACTCACAGTGACATCACTACACAACTCACATTCACATCACTACACAACTCACAGTGACATCACTACACAACTCACATTCACATCACTACACAACTCACAGTGACATCACTACACAACTCACAGTGACATCACTACACAACTCAGTGACATCACTACACAACTCACATTCACATCACTACACAACTCACATTCACATCACTACACAACTCACATTCACATCACTACACAACTCACATTCACATCACTACACAACTCAGTGACATCACTACACAACTCACATTCACATCACTACACAACTAAGTGGCATCACTACACAACTCACATTCACATCACTACACAACTCACATTCACATCACTACACAACTCACATTCACATCACTACACAACTCACATTCACATCACTACACAACTCACATTCACATCACTACACAACTCACATTCACATCACTACACAACTCAGTGACATCACTACACAACTCACATTCACATCACTACACAACTCACATTCACATCACTACACAACTCACATTCACATCACTACACAACTCACATTCACATCACTACACAACTCAGTGACATCACTACACAACTCACATTCACATCACTACACAACTCACAGTGACATCACTACACAACTCACATTCACATCACTACACAACTCACATTCACATCACTACACAACTCACAGTGACATCACTACACAACTCACATTCACATCACTACACAACTCACATTCACATCACTACACAACTCACATTCACATCACTACACAACTCACATTCACATCACTACACAACTCAGTGACATCACTACACAACTCACATTCACATCACTACACAACTCACAGTGACATCACTACACAACTCACATTCACATCACTACACAACTCACATTCACATCACTACACAACTCACAGTGACATCACTACACAACTCACAGTGACATCACTACACAACTCACAGTGACATCACTACACAACTCACATTCACATCACTACACAACTCACAGTGACATCACTACACAACTCACAGTGACATCACTACACAACTCACAGTGACATCACTACACAACTCTGTCTCACTGTAGCTAGGACACTGTGTGCTTTAGTGTGTGCATTGTGAGTTGTGAGTGAGTTGTGTGTGCGTTGTGAGTGAGTTGTGAGTGAGTGAGTTGTGAGTTGTGAGTGAGTTGTGAGTGAGTTGTGAGTGAGTTGTGATTGAGTTGTGAGTGAGTTGTGAGTGAGTGAGTTGTGAGTGAGTGGAGTTAATGATTGAGTTGTGAATAGTGAGCTTGTAGTGAGTTGTGATTGAGTTGTGATTGAGTTGTGATTGAGTTGTGAGTGAGTTGTGAGTGAGTGAGTTGTGAGTGAGTGAGTTGTGATTGAGTTGTGATTGAGTTGTGATTGAGTTGTGAGTGAGTTGTGAGTGAGTGAGTTGTGAGTGAGTTGTGAGTGAGTTGTGTGTGAGTTGTGAGTGAGTGAGTTGTGAGTGAGTTGTGAGTGAGTTGTGAGTGAGTTGTGTGTGAGTTGTGAGTGAGTGAGTTGTGAGTGAGTTGTGAGTGAGTTGTGAGTGAGTTGTGAGTGAGTGAGTTGTGAGTGAGTGAGTTGTGAGTGAGTTGTGATTGAGTTGTGAGTGAGTTGTGAGTGAGTTGTGATTGAGTTGTGATTGAGTTGTGAGTGAGTTGTGAGTGAGTGAGTTGTGAGTGAGTGAGTTGTGAGTGAGTTGTGAGTGAGTGAGTTGTGAGTGAGTTGTGAGTGAGTTGTGAGTGAGTTGTGAGTGATTGAGTTGTGATTGAGTTGTGAGTGAGTTGTGAGTGAGTTGTGAGTGAGTGAGTTGTGAGTGAGTTGTGAGTGAGTTGTGTGTGAGTTGTGAGTCAGTGAGTTGTGAGTGAGTTGTGAGTGAGTGAGTTGTGAGTGAGTGAGTTGTGAGTGAGTTGTGATTGAGTTGTGAGTGAGTGAGTTGTGAGTGAGTTGTGAGTGAGTGAGTTGTGAGTTGTGAGTGAGTTGTGATTGAGTGAGTGATTTGTGATTGAGTTGTAGTGAGTTGTGATGAGTTGTGATTGAGTTATTGTGAGTGAGTGAAGTGAGTGAGTTGTGAGAAGTGAGTGAGTTGTGATTTGAGAGTTGTGATTGAGTTGTGATTGAGTTGTGATTGAGCTTGTGATTGAGTTGTGAGTGAGTTGTGAGTGAAGTGAGAGTGTAGTGAAGTTGTGATGAGTTGTGATTGAGTTATTGATTGAGATTGAGCTGAGATGTGGTGAGTTATGTAGTGAAGTGAGTTGTGGTGAGTTGTGAAGTGAGTTGTGTGTGGTGTGAGTGAGTGAGTGTAGTGAGGAGTTGTGATTGAGTTGTGAGTGAGTTGTGTGTGAGTTGTGAGTGAGTGAGTTGTGGTGAGTTGTGAGTGAGTTGTGAGTGAGTTGCCAGTAGTGAGTGAGTGAAGTGAGACCCAAGTGAGAGTGAGTTGTGAGTGAGTTGTGATTGAGTTGTAGTAGTGAGTTGAAGTGAAGTGAGTTGTGATTGAGTTGTGAGTTGTGAGTGAGTTGTGAAGTGAAGTTAATGATTGAGTTGTTTGTGATTGAGATGTTATGAGAGTGAGTTGAAGTGAGTGAGAACTGTGTGAGTGGAGTGAGTAGTGGAATGGAGCTGAGAAGTGAGTGAGTTGTGAGTGAGTTATGAGTGAGTTGTGAAGTGGTTGTAAGTGATTGCTGATTGAAGTTGTGACTGAGCATGGATTGAGTTGTGAGTGAGTATGTGAGTGGTTAGTGAGTGAGTGAGTTGTGAGTGAGTTTAATAGTGAGTTGTGTGTGAAGCTGTTATTAAGTCAGTGAGTTGTGAGTGAGTTGTGAGTGAGTGAGTTGTGAGTGAGTGAGTTGTGAGTGAGTTGTGATTGAGTTGTGATTGAGTTGTGATTGAGTTGTGATTGAGTTGTGAGTGAGTTGTGTGTGAGTTGTGAGTGAGTGAGTTGTGAGTGAGTTGTGAGTGAGTTGTGAGTGAGTTGTGAGTGAGTGAGTTGTGAGTGAGTGAGTTGTGAGTGAGTTGTGAGTGAGTTGTAGTGAGTTCTGTGATGAGTGAGTTGTGATTGAGTTGTAGTGAGTTGTGAGTTGTGAGCCAGTGAGTTGGCCATGGTGAGTTGTGTGTGCCAGATTGTGAGTGAGCTGGTGAGTTGAGTGAGTTGTGAGTGAGTTGTGAAGTGGTCGCATTCATTACCGAGTGAGTGGGTTGTGGTGAGTTGTGGCTGAGTTGTGAGTGAGTTATTGTGGTGAGTTCTTACGTGGTTTAGTGAGTGAAGACGAGTTGTGGTGAGTGGATTGTGGCGGTGAGTTGTGAGTGAAGTTGTGAGTGGGTTTGCCGCCAAGTTTGTGACCGTGGTGAGTTTGAGTGAGTGAGTTCCTGAGTGAGTTGTGGTGAGTGAGTGTGAGTGGTTGTGGTAGATTTTCGCATTGAGTTATTGTGCTAGTGAGTTGTGATTGAGTTGTGATTGTCGGGTTGCCGGTGAGTTGTGAGTGATTTGGTTTGAAGTGAGTTGTGAGTGAGTGAGTTGTGATTGAGTTGTCAGGTGAGTTGTGAGAGAGTTGTGGCTTGAGTGAGTTGTGAGTGAGTTGTAGAGTGAGTTGTGAGTGAGTTGTGTGTGAGTTGTAGTGAGTGAGTCATGTGGATTGAGTTGTGAGTGAGTTATTGTGAGTTGTGATTGAGTAAAGTAAATTAGTGAGTTGTGAGTGAGTTTGTGAGTGAGTTGTAGTAAGTTAAGTTGTAATCGAGTGAGTGAGTTGTGAGTGAGTGAGTTGTGATATCAGACCGAGTTCGCATTTGTAGTAATTATGACAATATGAGCCGCATATGGTAAATTGTAATGGCGTAATTGTGAGTGAGTAAGTGATGATAGTAAGTTATAATAAAGGTTGTGATTCTAGTAAATTATTGGGAGTGAGTGCTGAATGTAATTGTAGTAAATTGTAAGTAATTGGTAAATTAATGTAGTTAAAGTAATAATTGTGAGTAATAATTATAGTAAAGCCGTAAATGTGAGTCATTGTATTAATGATTAAATTGTAATTGGTAAATTTATAGTAAATTATAGTGAGTTGTGAGTGAATGTGTAAAGTAGGAATTGTGAGTAAGTAAATTGTGAGTAAATTGTAGTGGGTAAATTGTGATAAGTGAAATTGTGAGTGAATTGTGAGTAAGTAAATTGTAAGTAATTGTGAGTGTAAATAATTGTGAGTAAGTTGTGATTGTAAATTGTAGTGATTGAAGTTGTGTTGTAATTAAGATTGTAATTGTGAGTGAAATTGTGAGTAAATTGTGTGAGTTGTAAATTGTAAATCAGTGAGTTGTAAGTAAGTTGTGAGTAGTAAGTAAATTGTAAGTTGTGATTGAGTTGTAATTGAGTGTAATTAAATTGTGAGTAAGTTGTGTGTAAATTGTAAGTAAGTGATTATTAAATATGAGAGATTGTGAAAGTATTAAGTGAGTTGTAATGTAAGCTGTAAGTAAAATTTGTGAGTGAGTTGTGAGTGAGTGAGTTGTGAGTGAGTGAGTTGTGAGTGAGTGAGTTGTGAGTGAGTTGTGAGTGAGTTGTGATTGAGTTGTGAGTGAGTTGTGAGTGAGTGAGTTGTGATTCAGTTGTGAGTGAGTTGTGAGTTGTGAGTGAGTTGTGAGTGAGTTGTGATTGAGTTGTGAGTGAGTTGTGAGTGAGTTGTGAGTGAGTTGTGAGTGAGTGAGTTGTGAGTGAGTTGTGAGTGAGTGAGTTGTGAGTGAGTTGTGAGTGAGTGAGTTGTGAGTGAGTTGTGAGTGAGTGAGTTGTGAGTGAGTTGTGAGTGAGTTGTGAGTGAGTGAGTTGTGATTGAGTTGTGATTGAGTTGTGAGTGAGTTGTGAGTGAGTTGTGAGTGAGTTGTGATTGAGTTGTGAGTGAGTTGTGAGAGAGTTGTGAGTGAGTGAGTTGTGAGTGAGTTGTGAGTGAGTTGTGAGTGAGTTGTGAGTGAGTGAGTTGTGATTGAGTATAAAGTGGGTTGTATGAGTTGTGAGTGAGCTGTGAATTAATGTATAAATAAATTGTAAAAAAGCTGTGAGTAAGTAAATGTGAGTAAGTAAATTGTGAGTAAGAATTAAAGTTGTAAAGAGTTGTGATTGAGTTTGTGATTAAAGTTGTAAAGTAGAAATTGTAAGTAAATTGTAGTAACAATTGTAAGTAAATTGTATTCTCTAAATGTAAATTGTAAGTAAAATTGTAAGTAAGTAAATTGAAAATTGTAGTGTAAAGTAAATTGTAATTAAGATTGAGTAAATTGTAGTAAAGTAAATTGTAAATTGAATTGTAATTGTAAATTGTAAGTAAATGGGAGTGTAAGTAAAATGGTGTAAGTAAATTGTATATAAGTAATTGTAGTAAATTGTAAATGAATTGTAAATTGTAAATTGTGAATTGTAAGTAAGTAATATGTAAGTGTAATTGTAAATGTAAGTTATAAGAGGTGTGTAAATTGTAAGTAAATTAATTGTAAATGAATATTGTAAGTAAGTAAATTGTAAATGAATTGTAGTAAGTAATTGTATTAGTATTCTTAAGTAAATATAAATGAAATTATACAATTGTAAGGTAAATTGTAAATTATAAATTGTATAAGTAAGTAAATTGTAAGTAAATTGTAGTAAGTAAATTGTAATTAAAGGCTAAATAATTATAAAGTGGAAATTGAAGTAAGTAAATTGAGGAAGTAAATTGTAAGTATAAGTAAAAATTGAAAGTAAATTGTAAGTAATTGTAAGTAAATTGAAGTTGTTTGTAAGTAATTATGTGTAAGTTATGTGAGTAAATTTGAATTGAGTGAGGTGCGAGGTTGAGTGAGTGAGTGAGTTGTAAGTGAGGGTTGAGTGAGTTGTACGTTGTGTTAATGATGAGTGAGTGAGTGAGTTGTGATTGAGTTGTGAGTGAGTTGTGAGTGAGTTGTGAGTGAGTTGTGAGTGAGTTGTGTGTGAGTTGTGAGTGAGTGAGTTGTGAGTGAGTTGTGAGTGAGTTGTGATTGAGTTGTGAGTGAGTTGTGAGTGAGTGAGTTGTGAGTGAGTGAGTTGTGAGTGAGTGAGTTGTGAGTGAGTTGTGATTGAGTTGTGAGTGAGTGAGTTGTGAGTTGTGAGTGAGTTGTGATTGAGTTGTGAGTGAGTGAGTTGTGAGTGAGTTGTGATTGAGTTGTGAGTGAGTGAGTTGTGAGTGAGTTGTGAGTGAGTGAGTTGTGAGTTGTGAGTGAGTTGTGATTGAGTTGTGAGTGAGTTGTGAGTGAGTGAGTGAGTTGTGAGTGAGTTGTGAGTGAGTTGTGAGTGAGTTGTGAGTGAGTTGTGAGTGAGTTGTGATTGAGTTGTGAGTTGTGAGTGAGTGAGTTGTGAGTGAGTGAGTGAGTGAGTTGTGAGTGAGTTGTGAGTTGTGAGTGAGTTGTGATTGAGTTGTGAGTGAGTTGTGAGTCTAAGAGTCTGGACAGCAGGTCAGCTTAAGAGTTGTAGCTTTAGGAGTGGGAGGGCCGGGCGGGGCAGCGGGCAGGAACACATGAACACTTCCACATGCTGAATTGACCACATCTGAAGCTCAGGGTCACTCGCCAAGTTGCCGTGCAGCTGCAGGTTTTAATCGGAGCTGAGCTGAGGAGAAACAGAGATGAGGGACGCTGCAGAACCTCAGCGTGGTCCTCCATGTTCTCCTGATGATTAAAAAGGCAGCTGTGTCCTGACGATACACCGTGTAAAGAGCCAGGCGCAGTTATTTATACACTCCATTTAAAAAGTGCACACTGGTATTTATTCCCCCCGAGTCCTGCCAAGCAGCCCGACGTTCCCATGCGCGGAATTCTGGGAATTATTGCTCTAATCGCACATGCCATCTGACGGAGAAGCGTCTGAAATCAGTCACTCGTAACCCCAGACCTCAGACTCGTCTGGGAAGAGAATTCATTCTGGAGCCACTTCACTGTGAGTCTTTTT
>NC_080729.1:466916-469416 GCF_019097595.1 Hemibagrus wyckioides
GCAGATGACAGATCTTTGCTTCGGCATTAAATCGCTCAATTCTTAAAGGGAATGAGAAGAGCTGATCAGATCGGACACTGTTATTAAAGGGTTAAATATCCCAGCAGCACACCTAACCACAACACTGGGGGTGTGGTCAGGTACCTTTGCAGGTCGTCTAGCACGCAGACCACGCCGATGTAAATGGTTTCGAATGGTCTGACGTGACACTTGGGTTCCTCTCACCTCCCTTAAATGTGCCTGGAGTTGAGTGGCGTTCATCATCCGGTTCCGCAGGGCACTGTTCACAATGAAGCGGTCATCAACGTGGGATGTGGCCAAAGGACGTCCACTTCTATGCCTTTCTGTGACTCTTCCAGTCTCTCTGTATCTCTGTCCCAACCTGCTGATGACACTCTGTGACACTCTAAGCTCAGTGGCCACTTCCCTCTGAGAACATCCTGTTTGAAGCCTCACAATGGTGAGGTTCTGTTGATCAGTTGTTAGGTGTGGTCTTGGTCTCATGATGTCAAAATGTGAACAGCATGATGAAGAGGACTGTTTAAATACCAATTCTAATGGAACCAGAAAATTTATTGGTGGATTCATGGATCAAACACCAGTTGTGAATTTTGCCGTTAAGCACCTTGTTAGAGAACAGCAAGTTCTGCAGAAAGTACTGAAACACTGAACAGTTGGACATGTGCATTCAGAAGGGTAGAGAAGGTCAAATTAAGTTCACCTGGAAAGGTTATAGTGCATTTTAGGTGCATCCTGAAATTTCACCCGAAAGACGAATATCCTTAACTTTTTGTGAGTAGTGTATTCATATAGTGCATAATGTGTTCAGTTTAGCTCTGCCCCTTTCTTACAGCCACACCCCTTCATTGTGTTTCTGTTATTATTCAGTGTGAGAGTGAAATTTATCACAAGTTTAATGTGTTAAAGTTAAATTTAGAGTTCCTCTTACTTCCTGTGACATTAAGCAGGTTTTTGAATAAATGGGACTTTATTATGCTACGTTTCCTTTACATGAGCGTTTATACTCGCTCGGCATTTCTATAAACTGCTTATGTTAGAAGTCACATAGGAGAGAATGTATTTATATTTTTAGCTGTGCTTCAGGCAGGCTCAATTTATTCTCTCGTTTTTCTCTCTGTGTAATGAAGTGAGATCAGCAGACCGCAGGACCCAGGACTTGGAGAAGCTTTAGAGCAGTGAGTTTAAAAACTGGGGAATAAATTTCTGATGTAAGAGTGTTTTAAAAGCGCTTATAAAAACACACCACCGCATTCTTCACCAATTTTCTGCTTCTCATGTGAAAGTCATTCAAGCAAAAAAGTCAGTGTTAATGTGGATTTATATAGAGGCTAATGTTGCTAACAAGTAATGGATGAATTTAGCCACCAGTTTATCATCATACTCTAAATGTACATGTATATATAAAGTACTGAAGGAGGTGTGGCCTGTGTACCTGTCAGTCACAGTAATGGGGGCATGGCTTCTGCATCTGTCAGTCTCATCAAAGAAAGAGATATGATCTATGTACCCATCAGTCTGACTAAAGGAGGCGTGGCCTGTGTACCTGCCAGTCTCAGTAATGGGGGTGTGGTCCCACATCTGTCAGTCTCAGTAAAGGGGGTGTGGTCTATGTACCTGTCAGTCTGACTGAAGGAGGTGTGGCCTGCCTACCTGTCAGTCTCACTGAAGGGGGTGTGGCCTGAGTACCTGTCAGTCTTAGTAATGGGGGAGTGGTCTCCACATTTGTGAGCCTCATTAAGGGGGCATGGTCTATGTACCTGTCAGTCTGACTGAAATAGGTGTGGCCTGTATACCTGTAAATCTCAGTAGAGGGGGTATGGTCTCCACATCTGTCAGTCTCAGTAAAGGGTGTGTGGTCTATGTACCCATCAGTCTCACTGAAGGGGCGTGGCCTGTGTAACTGTCAGTCTCAGTAATGGAGGCGTGGCCTGTATACCTGTCTAGATTGATTACCTAGATTGTAACCATTAAACATCTCAGAATTAGAATGTGTTTTTGCTTTATGTTATAAAGGGAGTATTACAGCGGTACAGATGTTTATATTACTGTATTAATATATTATTAGATGATGCTATATGATATTACTGTATTTATATTTAACAGATGATGTAATCCTGAGTGTCTGTGTATTATTACAGGTTCCTCCTCCTGTTCTGAGAATGTAAAGCGTGTGTGTTTTATTTCCTCATTATCTCACTGATCTTCCCACGCTGCTGTGTGTGTGTGTGTGTTATAAAGGACTTTATTCTACAATGAGAAAAGTCTGTGGGATTTAATTAGTGCAGGACTTCATCCCTTCAGCACATCAGACATTTATCTTTAACATCATCACACATGCAGTGGATGCAGTTGTGTGTGTGTGTGTGTGTCTATATGTGTGTGTGTGTGTGTGTGTGTGTGTGTAATATTTCCATCGGGTTCTGCCGTGCAGGACGAGCGGTGTTCAGTCTGTTTCAGGGTTTAGTGCGGATCTCAAACC